>NC_056741.1:582615165-582742665 GCF_019279795.1 Protopterus annectens | reverse complement strand
TCTGGAGTCATTCTAAGGGGATCTTGTATCTGTCTGCTTGGGATGACATGATTGACAGACCTTGATGCTTTGCCAGAGATGGCCTGTATCTGTCACCCCTGGGTTTTTGGGTATTGGCTAAGGCTCTTGCCACCCCTATAGTGCCTTTTTTTGGTGGTGTTCCAAAGACCAAATTACCAGCATAACAGCTATAAATAAATGCAACCTGAGGGTCATGCTGCTCAAGGCTAGAAGTCTAAATCTCAAAATGCACTCACTTGAAGCACTCCTCAAAATGGAGAACATTGACATTTGACATTTGTGCTGTAACCAAGACCTGGTTTAAAGCAGCAGAAAGCACCCCTGCAGTACCAGGCTATAACTTATTCCACACCTTTCAGCCCCAGAACATGGACCGAAGCTCCAAAGGCGGTGGTGTCTCCATATTCATAAAGAATATGCACACCTCCAGACTAGTAGCCCAGCATAATGCATCTGAGATACTTCAGGTATAACTAACATTGGGTAAGATGGCAATTCAGGTCTTAGCCTACTATAGGTCCCCAACCATGTTCCAAGACTCTCACTCCACATTCTTAAGCACCCTAGAAACTATTAGAGTCCAACCCAACACTCTCATACTAGGTGACTTCAACTACCCCTCCATCAACTGGGAAAACTACTCATGCACCAATACACTGGCCTAATGCTTCCTGGAATTCATCAGTTCCAATGCCCTGGACCAGCTCATTTTTACCCCCACTAGAGGAAGCAACATCCTTGACCTGGTTGTTGCTAACATGGGCAACCATTGCTCCACACCAACAGTCAATTCCTCCCTGGTTAGATCTGACCACAAACTAATCACCATGGAAATCCACATCTCGCCCACACCCCCGCAAAGGTAACCACCATGAAAAACTTCTCCAAAGCTGACTTTGTGCTCCTAAAAACAGAGGTTTCATGGCACCAATGCCAATGGAAAATAGATGCATGACTGCCAAGTCATGCACCAATGCACTGTACGAATACGTACATAAATGCATGGAACTACCCATACCCAACAGAACCAAGACACTGTCTTCTTAAAAAAGTAAGTCAATCTGGTGGTCCTCTGCCATTAATAAACTTTACAACAGTAGGAAGAAACTGTTGCAGAAAAAGGTGAAGTCCCAAGACTGGAAACACTCCTTTATTAGCCTCAAGTTGAGATCCCGCATCAAAGCCTCTAAAGCCAGCTATGAAGGCAGAATTGTGGCAGACACTAAAAACAATCACAAAACCTTCTATAGTTATATCAAGAATCTCCACGGCAATACCCAGATTTGCTCTGAGTTACTGCACAATGGTACCTCCTATACTGAGCCAATAGATATTGCCAATATACTGGCTGACAGATTCAGTTCCAACTTTACCCCCCAAAGGACCAATCCCAATACCGGAAGAATGCCAGGCACCCAGCATTACTGCAGCACAGGTTAAAGCTGCAATGTCCAAGGCCAAGAATACAGCTTCCATGGGACCTGACAATATCACTGGCTGTGGTCTGCATGAACTACAAAGTGGACAATATCACTAGCTGTGTTCTACATGAACTATAAAGTGAACTGGCACCACATCTGTGTGCCCTGTTCACTCACAGCCTCACCTCAGGCTTTGTTCCTACCGAATGGCACACTGCTACAGTCATCCCTCTCATTAAAGGGGGAGTGAATACAGACCCTGGGAATTATCGCCCCATTAGCCTGATAAGTCTGATATGCAAGGCTATGGAGCGCATCATCATGAACCTAATTAACAAGGATATAGGGAATGTCCAAACTCTAGATCCCACACAATTTGGTTTTGTGAAAGGTAGATCATGCCTGCTCAACCTGGTTGACTTCTTTGAGTCAGTCACCATAGCTGTGGATGAGGGTAAGGCAGTTTATACAGCTTACCTCGATCTGGCCAAAGCCTTTGATACCATCCCTCACTCAGGAATTATTGATAAACTCACCAAACTAGGCATCAGCCCCTATATCATTAGGTAGGTTGCAAACTGGTTCACAGATAGAACCCACAGTGTGAAAGTAGCAGACTCCAAGTCAGACTGCAGACCAGTCACGAGTGGAGTCCCACAGGGATTGGTCCTGGGTCCTCTCCTGTTTGGCATCTACTTCTCAGAAGTCCAGGCCAACATGAAGGGACTCTGGCTGACCAAGTGTGCAGACAACTGCAAGCTGGGAGCCATTATTAACTCCTCAAGTAATGCAGACATCCTACAGAAAGGCCTCACTGAGACCAATGACTGGTGTCAAAACCATGCCCTTAAGCTTAATGCCAAAAAATGTGTCGTCATTCCCTTTGGGAAAAACTCAGTTCCCACTAATTATCACATTAATGGGAGCCCACTGAACACTGAAGGCATTATAAGAGATCTGGCAGCACATGTTGACAGCAACCTCTCCTTCATCCACCCCATTGCCACTGTGGTCAGAAGGTCCTTCTATGTGGCACATTTCATTATCAAGGGTTTTGCATCCAGGAAGAAAGAGGTCATCATCTCTCTTTACTCTTTCCTCATTAGAACAATCGTCGAGTATAATGCCTCATTTGGCATTTACTTCACTAGACACCTGCAACAGTTAGAGAGGCCACAAAAGTACCTCACAAAGAGGATCCTGTGGCTTAAACACATGTCTTACATGGAAAGACTCAAAAAAACTCCAGCTATTCTCTGTCTCATATCGTCTATGAAGAGGTGATCTCTGCTTGACTTACAAAGCCATGGCTGACCCAGCTCTGTTAGAAATGCTGCATCTAAAGAAATCACAATCCTTCCACACCACATGCTCCAGAGACCTCAACCTCATTACTACAATCAACAGAACATACTGGAGGGACAGATTCATAACCCAGAGACTGCCCATTCTCTGGAATAGATTTCCCATACATGTCAAGCAGAGCACCTCACTGGCCGTCTTCAAGAGAAATCTTTTTGAGTGGATGGGAAATAGAAAGTTCACCCTGGGAATCACTCCATTAGGTCTACTTGATAGAGGCACGGGGTACTAACGTCTGGTGGTACAATGCCAGGGCACTTCTATGGGGCTAGGCTTGTAAAGGCTCCAGGGCCATTAACCTAGTATACACCTATGAACCTATATATATATATATATATATATATATATATATATATATATATATATATATATATATATATGTATATGTATATATATATATATATATATATATATATATATATATATATATATATATATATATATATACATATATATGTGTGTGTGTGTGTGTGTGTATCATCATCATCACCATCTCCCTTTTTCCTACATACATTGAGTGTAGCAATTCTTATTTCATGTTTGGTGTATAAATATGCACGTGTATGCACATATACACAATACAAATATATAGGTATGTAGATTAACAAATACAGTGACATTATAGCATTGCCTTTAGCCAATCAGGCTAAGCAGCATTTAAAAATTGGAAGGATTAAAAAAAAATGTACAACCAAAAGTATAACATGCAAAATCCTGTCAGACTGGATCTGAGGGCAGAACTGAACCCCTGGCCCTGGAATTGTGATGTAGCTGCACTATACAACTGTCTTGTCCAATTAGGGTTCACTTGTGTAATTAAAATTATGCACAGTGTCAGAGAGGTAGTTGACATAAATGCTGTTATAGTGCTGTGCAAAAACTAACTGAAACTGTCACTTTTCAGTGCGAAAGTTGTTATCACGTCTTTGAATGGCTCAGAATCTGAGTCTCACTCCATGGCTCAGTGCACTACATCAAGGCATCATTAGTTTTCACATACTTTCATTATAAGTGGATGAACTTGTCACACTACACTGCTCATGCTTCATATGAACAAGATTGCAGCACTTGATCTGGGTATGTGTGTTACAGGCATTTAATGGGCTGGTTAGAACACTGGGGCAGGTGTACCACTTATGGGCTGTACCAAAGAACTGCTCTAGAGACAAGTACAAGGTCCTCAACCTCAAAAGGGCTGAAAAAACAAAAGCTATAGATATAAAAATTGCACATTTCTGGGCACTGCACAAACAAGAGATGCACCACTTTCATATGAAACATGTTTCATTACTCTCTAATGAGTTGAAACAATAATGGTCAGAAGCAATCATTATGTCTGCTTACAAAAGATCAAAGCATGATATATTTGAAAAAAATATGGGCGGCGCAGTGGTGCAGCGATTAACATTGTCGCCTCACAGCAAGAGGTTCTCTGGTTCAATTATCGGCTGGGGTGCCTTCTGTGTGGAGTTTGCATGTTCTCCCTGTGTTCGCGTGGGTTTCCTCCGGGTACTCTGGTTTCCACACCCAAATTCCAAAGACATGCATCTGGACCATTTCTCCCCAGGCCTCTGCTGAAAACAGGCTCTGTGGAACCTAGTCTGACTTTCCCAGTCAACAAATGATAAATAAAAAAATAAATATGCCATTTGTTTCCAAAATAACTTTTTTTGATCAGTCAGAGATGCATACCGTGGGTATTGGTACCTTCTATGGCAAACTATTCCAAGTGTTGTATGATGAATTGGACTTTAATCCTTGTACCCCCTTAGAGTATAGAGTGATGTGACAGTTTTAAAACAACCCTCTACGTTATGATGCTCCTGCTTGGATCTTGACTGAAGCTTACAGCTGAAGTGGTTTACACTGTATGCCATTCAACCACTTTGAGTGCTGTCATTTTTCAGTCTGGCATCATCTGGATGAACTTTGTTGATATATTATACAATTATGTTTTATTTGAAATGTGTGGGATTGTTCACAATACTCCTGTGGAAGTGCTGCCTCTGCACTCTTTTTATTTTGTTTATTTTGCTTTTGTTTACCAGGTTTGTCCAACTGGATTCAGTCAAAAATTCCTTTTCAGCGGTGGCCAGGGGAGAAAAGCTCCAACATACTGCAAACGTTTTAAGCAGGCATTCAGTGATATACATGAACAAATATTAAGTAATACAGATATATATATATATACATATATATATATATATATATACACACAATTGTATATTCATTTGATAATTAGATTACATTCATTATATGAAATATTAAAGTATTAAATATACTTAGGCATTAATTGATGTTGAGTATTGAACATTTGAAGAAGTGTATTAGTGGGTTTGTCAAATAAATAATAGATCAGGTGATTACTGCCTAGAAATGGAAAGAAATGGAGGTGAAGGAAGGAGCTATATAGTGAAGAAAACAGTAATATTGTAGTAAAGAAGTTGGGTATAAAGCAGATTCATAATAATTATACAGATGGCTATCATAAGTTTATATTAGAAATGTAGAGATGGGGTGAGCAGTATCATAAAACTACTTATATGGGTTGGAGGTGCTAGTAAAACTATTCAGGTAATGGTGAATACTGATTGTGGGGCACAGGATTTTGAATGAAGAGAATTGGTTTGATGATATGGTAAGCTGAAGATAACAGTGGCATTTATTCAAGAGATACACAGGAGCAGATCCACTTATTTGAAAGGTGACATTTTAGTTCCGTTTTAAATGGGTTTGCATTCTGAATGTATTTCAGTGGTAATGTGATGTGGTTTCACAGTTTAGCTACACTATTTGAATACAGAGAGTCACCTGCAGTATTTGATGATTTAGTTATAGTGTTTAGTGATTTTTCTGTAGAATGTAAAATTCTATTGGGGGAGTAGTGTTGTATTAAGTTGTTAAGGACTGGGAAATTTTCTGGCTTATAGAGAAGTCTGTGTGCTGTAGTTAGTTAAGAAAGAGGTGATATGGTGCCTCTAAACCAGTTTAATTCTGTGAGGGCTTGGCAGGAGTGTGTTCTGCTGTTATAGATTAGTTCAAATTTGGCCTTTTAGTATAACATTGCTCAAGTTTGGACAATTATGAAACTTGAAGGTTAGTGAAGATTGGGACAGCATAGAGAAGATATGATAGTAAGAAAGTAGAGGCTATGTGTCTTTTGGTTATGTCAGTGAGGTAGATTTTTACTTTGTATAATGTACCTATTTTCTGATAATTTTTTATGTATGAGCGATACACACTGGTTGAATTTCAACTGGTTGTCCATAATGACCGCCAGTAATTTTGTATGATTTATTTGTTCTATCATGGTGTTGGTGGCATTGATGATAGTGAATAGTAATGTTTTGTAGACATGTGTTTTAACATGAAAAGTAGTACAGGGAATTCTCTGATACACATACATGTCCCTCCACTATGTCCGTTTTATGCAGTCCTAATTTTCTTAATGTGAAAACACACTTAGTTAACCTAAAGTGGAAAACTACCAGACAAAACAAGCAATGCTGAGTATTTGTGAGCTCTATGGAAATGAGCCAGATAAATAGGTAGATAGATAGATAGATAGATAGATAGATAGATAGATAGATAGATAGATAGATAGATAGATAGAAAGATAGATCCCCTTGTAGCACAGATTATGCCGAAAAGGGTTCATGTACAAGCACAGTTAACTAGTTAAGAAATAATAAATATATATAAAAAAGTCCAAATGTTTAATACTTGTACAAAGCAAAGAAAAAAAGGAGCACTTCCAATCCTGTATAGTTAGATACATTCTGATGCATTATGTCCCTTGAAATAGTTTATAAAATCCTTCTCTGGAACAGGTTTCCCATCCATTTGAAATAGAACTCTTCCCTAACCCTACTGAAGTGTAACCTGGACCAGTAAATGGGTAATCAGAAATTGACCCCAGTCTGGCACCCATGTCTTTAATGGACAGAGGCAGTCTGCAAATCATGCCCTAGCTTCACATTCCTCTTACAATAATCTCCTGGGCTCAAAACCTGCATATTACATTTGGGATACATGGTTAGGTGTATAAAGGCCCTAGTGGTCATTAGCCTAGTAAATACATATGAATGTATAGTGTCATCAGTCAATTAGCATGTTTTTCAGCTGTGGAAGGAAACCAGCGTTCCTGGAATGAAACATAAAGATAGACAACAAATAGAAGTCAAGACTGGAACCTGAAATGATCTTACCACTAAGCCTCTTTGTACAGACTTTGTTTCGATTTCTGGCTTTGTCTTTCAGTGGTTGCATGACAATAATACGGCTTTCCATGGTTTGTTATTTGAATGTCATATTGAGTAGTCTTGTCAGTGAATCAAAGACACCTGAAAAAAGCTATTTTAACATTTTAGCTGTGATGTTGCTGACATATACTTCTTTTTCCTGATGTTTAGGATGAGTATGCAGAAACAGTTGTATAAATATGATTTTTAAAAATCAAACAGTATAAGCCAGCATTTGTTCAAAGATAAACTAGGTTGTTGCTTTCCTTTAGGCAATGCTCCCTCACCACCACAAGTAAACTTCTTTTCCTAAATCCCCCTTGCTTAATATAATCAATTCTGAGGTCACTACACCTTGGTGAAAATGATGTTCGATATACAATACCATCTTTTTTCTTATGCTAATGTATTGTTTTACACTTTTGTCTGTTAAAGAGTTGTCTGGACTAATGCTCTACTCCTGTTCTACAGTAAGATATAACTCTAAGCTAGTGATTGTAGAGGTTGTTTATTTTTCTATTGCTCTTCCATAACTGTTGAATGCAATGGTGTCACCAAAATGTTTGTATTGAACACCAGCATCCAGACTGGCCTCCAGTATAGTCCTATCCTGTGCTGAGTATTTCACACTTTTGAGAAACCTTTCAATGACATAAAGATGAAACATATTCAATATAGTTTTCCGTAATGAAACAACAGTTTATTAAACAATGCATAATGAACCTTAGATAGTATCTTCATTCTAACGGACTTTCTCAGAGTGATATATAGAGGATTATGATTAAGTCTCTGATCGTAACCATGTTATTATATGTTCGAGACATGAATGTCAAGCAACTGACCTTGAGAACAAAGCTCAAGAGGTGAATCTTGGCATCCATGTCAAGAACACATAATTTAGGGTTATGATCGGAGATCTGATTATAATTCTTTGTAGTGCATGGAGATTTATTTGCACTATGTATTACTCATTACAGAAAAATAAAAGAAGCTTGGTGTTTTGCTGGCTTTTAAAGCCAATTAAGCACTCAGTGAGAGTGTCAGACATCTGGACTCATCAATGAAACATTCTGAAATAAAGTCAGGGCACATCGTAGGAATAGACAACTGGCAGTAGAAAAGCTGTTTGGATTTCTGCCGCTGACATTTGCTGGCCTTCACAGTCTATACTTAGTGTGAAACCTGATCTTAACAGCATTTACACAGGTGCTTAACAATTGTTAATATTGTGCCTTGCATAACTGAAGCACTTAACTGGTTTATTTTTTAATTTTTCAATATTGGAGCATAATCACAGTGCTCCATACTCTACATATATATTATCTCTCTCTCTCTCTCTCTCTATATATATATATATATATATATATATATATATATATATATATGGACAGTCAAATCAGGTTAAGTGTTGAAAGGAACCTTTTGATTTGCACAGTTAATTACAGCAACAATTGAATGCTTTTTAATAAGCTGCATCAAAATAAAATACTATAAAATATAAAATTAGTGCTTTAAAATTCATGACTTTAAATGCTTTTAAAATACAAAGTATTGCTGGGATTATATTTCTTACATCCATCCATCCATCCACAACTTCCTTTCCCCATATGGGTTTGGGGTTTCACTTCAACCGTGACAATCATCTTGAGCCAAACTTAACACGTACTAGCCCAGACAGTTGTTCTTCCATACCACACACACACACACACACACACACACACACACACACACACACACACACACAAATACACACACACACACACACACACACACACACAGACACACACACAGACACACACAGACACACACACACACACACACACACACACACACACACACACACACACACACACACACACACACACACACACACACACACACACACACACAATTTAGTGTCCAATCCACCTACAGCTTGTATTTGAAATGTGGAAGGAAACCAGTGCACCTGGAGAATACCCATGTGAACAAAGTGAGGATATTCAGGTTCTGCACAGAAGAACCTCTTGCTGTGTGGCAACAATGCTATCCATTGTGCCACTGTGTAGCCTTATTAGATTTCTTACAGGCATTCAATAATGCCTCCTTAATAGAACAATAATGCTTATTTTTTCCAAAAATGAGTTCAGATCTCTGTCCCTTAAGTCCCGAGTCACTTGTTCTTACACTTATAACAATAATTTCTTAAAATATAGACACACTTTATTGGCTTCTTATGGTATCAGAATCAGGACTATAGGTAAAAAGCATAGCTGAATTTCTGTGTAAAATATTGTATATGTGAGAATTCTCTGCTAATGAAATATAATATTGATTAACTAGACAAGAATTATTTTTTCTGCGGCCATACACTTCTTTAATTGGGTTTGCTACTCTTGATTAAAAGTCGAGAATCCAACTGACCAATGTCTTCTAAAAATTATTTGTTATAAAATATGGTTACAGGCACATGAATAGCTTGTCTCTTAACAACATTCTTTTTAACAAAACTGGGGTGCATACTGTTGAAGTGCAAACATTTCTATTTTGTATTTTAATATTTAGGGATTTATTTATTCATTTACTTGTTTGTTGATTCATTTAATTAAATGTATTTAAATGTTTAATCACAAGCATTTCCATAAATAAACAATTACCCAAATTGAGTGCTGTTACTTAACAAAAGTAATTAAAACAGCACAGCAAAATAAATTATTAGAATTTAACTTAATCCCTCAATTACAATACAAATTCAAGACTCTGAACAATAAATAAATGTCCCTACTGGACTCACAATATGCCCTCCTAAAAAGACAGTCCCCGGGATTCATGAAGCTCGGCGCAAGGCCGGCGTAAGGTCTGCGCCGGCGGTGCAGTGAATAGCCGGCGCAGTAACGCCATATGCATATTAATGAGAGTGCACCGCAACCACAGACACGTGCGTAGTGTACGTGAGCGAGCCCAGGTAGGATGCGTCTGGAGGCGTGTCTAAGCCGGCATGAGGTGAGCAACCTAATGTGCTGACAGCCACGGTCCGCCCATAATAGTAATGGCAGCAGCCAGGTCCCGTGCAGAATGAAACGCACGTAGAGTATGCAGCATAGTACCCGTCCCAAATAAACGGAGAAGCAAATACAAGCCACGAAGGCTTAAGTGTACCCATCCAAGGAGCAAAGGATACGATATGACCGCGTTTGTCCCGCAATGCACCGTCAGTGGTTACACTCAGAGAAGGTGTACAGCAGCATGTCAGCGCGCACCGACATAGGAGCAGCGACTAAGGTCACCACCTGTCCCACTTTGGGTGGGGCAGTCTCTCTATGGGCAGTTGTGTCCCGAAAAACGTATTAAAATGGCAAATGTGCTAAGATTGTAGGACATAATGATATCCCGTATTTAATGTAATGGTAGCATGAATTGGTTATTTCTGTAACTGAAATACCTAAATGTCACAAGAAACAGAATAAGCAAGCAAATTGCCACAACAATAAGCTTTTACTTAGGCAAACAAGTGAAGTTCTATGCTATATAGTGACCGTGTGTATGTGTTGGCCTGTAAAGTCAGATGTGAGTCGGAAATATCCCAGCTTGGAAACTGGAAAAGGTTGCAACCCCAGTAGCGACATGGGCATGGTCACCAGGGTTACCAGCTGTCCCAATGTGCCATGGACAGTCCCTGATTGGACAGTTGTGTCCCTGCAACAATCGGAAAAATGGAAAATGACCTCAGATCCCCTGCCAAAATATTCCCATATACATGTAATAGTAGTATAAAACATATACATTTGTATATGAAACACATACATGGCATAAGAAAATGAATAAGGAACCCAAATGCTTACAGAATAAGCTTATAGTATGGCAAACAAGTGAAGTTCTGTCAACTGCACTTGCGTGGGTATGTGTAGTCCTGCAAATTCGAAGTTTCCACATAACATGCCCCACTATGGGCATTGGAAAGGTGCCAACCATAATGGTCACAAGCAGTTGTGAGAGTACATAGCCGGGTAGCTGTGTCGACATAACAACAGTAAGGAATCAAGATACCTTAAACACAGGCAAACATGTGCATAGCAACATATCCCACACCCAGCAACGTCTCTGTCGCATACACTGGATGGCGTATGTTGAAGTGTAATATCCAGAAGCAGAACCCATGCATTCAGATGTAATACACAATAGCCTCATTGTACATGTCAGTCCCACCATGTACACCTGTGCACCCTAACCTGCTAGCATCCGTGTGCAGCTATACACCCACACACAATGTGCATACCTGAAATGTGGTAAGATGTTTGTGTTAGGCAATGCCACGCGGCCAAATCACGTACCCACATGTCACCAACCCACCTCAGGTACAGATATGTAAATGGCTGCATGTGAATGTGTCTGCAGAATGTGTACATCCCGCATGTGGTATGTACCCGTCAAAACCATATAGGTTTGCATATGACACGGTGCACATAACTGTACACATGTGGACAAGTCGGGTTGTTGAACCACCGCATCGATGTGTAGCTATGCAGTGAAGTCGATCACATATAGCGGAACACGTGCCTATCAAACAGGATGTCCTAACAGGGTGCTACAGGCAAAGAAGGGGAAGGTGGGACATCACATGTGAGTAAGCGTTGCGGACGGCCAAATACACACGGTCAAGGTAAGGGCGGAACAACATGCATATGGCTGGATGGATGTTGTTCGAAAAATATATATAGAAACACATATGAAGTGCCAGTTTAGACTCGAAATACTATATAATGCATTGAATTGTACCATACAATATGGCAGTAGAAGTAAGCCTGCATGTAATTGGTGAAGCTAAGCTGTAGTGTGATGGAATTCTGATCCTGGCAGTAACCAGTACAGCAGGCTTATGTCTGTCAGCATTAATTATCTGCTGGGTTACAGAACAATAAATGTATGTACATGCATAACATCACCCCTTCCTCTGAGGAGGATGGCCTTGTGAGCTCAATCGAAGATAACAGTACAACTCCTTACCAGAGAGACAAAGCAACGTATTAAGAAATTAACTGAGTACTGTATCGGAACAGTCTAGGGTCCTTGAAACAGTTACAATCACAGAAGGACAGTGTAATTGACAAGGTGCCTTGCAAGGCTGTGTTATTCTCATGGGAAAACATTTTAAAAGCACGACCCCAGCACCCACGTATGTATAGACTATTGTGGACCATAGTGATGGAAATGCCCTGTGACCGACCACGTCAGTAAGGTGGGCAAAAGCTGATTGTAAACACTATATAAAGAAACTGCTTACTGTATAGAGTCAGACAAAGCTCTCATACTTGGACTGTACATGATTTAGCCTGCCTGTGTACACTACTAAAACTTTCTGAACCCGAGCCTCCTGTGTTATTGACTGTCACTTAGAAAAGCCTACTGATAACTACAGTCTGGTTTTAACAACTTATTTGACATTGTGATCCTTGTAATCCGGAATTCCCTTGGTAAGCTACAGGTCAGAGTGCATGGCTGGTTAGACATCTCATGAGGAGAATTTGCCTAAATGGTTCTTCTTGAATGAAAAGACCTCCGACTGAATTGTTGTGTGTAAAGAGGCTGTTTACTGTCTGATCTGTGGCTGAAAAGCGGAAAACTGGATCCCAAGAAGAAATCGTGCAGCCTTAAACAGGAGGCTCAGGTAAGGAGTGTTTGCCTCTTTGTCTCTATTGTAGATCAGGGACCAGACTACATTGTGTTTCTGTTAACAGTTGTGATAGCCGGTCAAGACCTACCCACATACTGTTAAATCTGAACATAGGTCAGGGGAACACAGAGCAGAGTAAATAGTCATTGTAGACACTACAGTGGATACAGGAAGGAGACACCACGTGGTATGAGAGAAGGGCACGTAGCAGTCGTGTAGAGGATATGGGAGATTATTGAAGAAACAGATCATGTGATCCGCGTTTGACGGGTGACGTGAAGTATATGCAATCGCAGAGAGCACATAATGTGAGTTATCCAGCAAAATGGGGTAATAAATACGACATTGATGGTATATTACACAAAATATCGTTACTGAAACATTGTAATCCCTGAAAATGTGATGCACATGTTCTACGGTAAACACCTGTTCCACCCTGAGGGACAGTCCCTCTTTGGCCAGTTGTGTCCTGCAAACAAACCGAACAAATGGCAAATGTCATGATATCTCAGGACAAACATTTCCCAGATATATTTCAAAATGGTAGCATAAAACAGTAATTTTGTATCTGGAACAACATAATATCATAATAAACAGAATAAGCAACTGAAATGCTACAACAATTGGTCGCTCTCCTGGCAAAAAGTGAAATCCTGTCCTATGTACTGGCCGTGGGTATGCTTTTTCCTGGAAAATTACACGTTCCGTACACTAATGTCCCACATTGTGCATTTGAAAAGGTGGCAGCCCTAAGATGTGCAGGCGACAAAACAGCGACAATTGGGTATCCGTCATGCACATAGGTGGATTGAGGTAGTGAACTGAAGGGAACAGAACACTACAAATGTCAAAGCATCATACACAGAGAAGATCAAAATACAGAAGTACCGATAGCCCCCACATTAACACCCTACCACCTCCGATACCACATCCAGGATATGAAGCGGGAGGGCAGGCTAGTCCCCACATGTTATCCTGTGGCAACAGAGGTAGCACAATGACCAAATGTAACAGAAGCTATTGAAACCACATCCCGAACTCGTAACATACCTAGGAACACCCGAGTAAGAAGACAGTCACTAGAACAGAGTGAGGATATCTGTCAATTAATTGAAGTACCGAACCCTCATGCAGGACAGGAAGGCCAGGACCCAACCCCGTAGTGTATAGACCGTGGACACCAGAAGATATCTGTAAAGTCACAGAGGGAATTCCCCATCTACAAAGTAATCGCTATTCACCATGCAATACCCTGTATCTTCTGATCGGAAAACAAAGGGGGAATGGCGGATGGTACAGTATGTACAAGCTGTAAATCATGTAATAATACTTAGGGTAGCGATGGTGCCAGACCCACACACTATATTCAATGCTATGAACACGCCACAGAAGTATCTTACCGTACATATAAGCTATGCTTCCTTTGCAATACCTATACATCCAGATAGTCCGTATTGCTTTGTATGTACATTCAGGGTAACAGATACAGCCATACCCGCTATCGGGGATACTGTGAAAGTACAACGATATTCCCACAGGAGATGGCTAGCTACATTCGGTGTTAACTCCACGCGGGGCCAGTCAAGTTCTACTTTATGTGGATGATATTCTGCTTGCGGCCCCTACCCAGCAGCAATGTATGGAAGATACAATAGCATTATTCAGATATTCAGCAGAACAGGGACATAAAGTAAGCAAGCATAAATTGCAACTACAGAGAATGCAGGTCAAGTACCTGGGATATGTGGTATCCAAGTAGGGTAGAACATCACATTACGATAGGACGGTAGCAATTTCATAAGCACACAAGCCAACTAACAAGAAGGGAATGAAGTCCTGTCTGGGCCGACTAACATTTGTCAAAGCTGGTTACCAAACAATGCTTTGGAATCCGCTGTATTGTCTGCCTTAATCTTTAATACACCTATGGCAGCACAACACATACTACACTGGATTACAGTAGCAGAAACAGCTTTCTGCAGACTAGAAACGATTGATAGCTTCAACATCTGTAGTAGGTCTCCTGAATAATCATGACACATGTTGTCAGACTGTAGATAAGCGGAGATATATGACGTCAGTCTTGATGCAACAGCATGGAAGTAAGCAACGCTACATAGCTCACTACTCATTGCAGTTGGACACTGTGGCATGGTCAGTGCCACATTGTGTACAGGCAGTTGTTGTAGCACCCATGGCAGTACAGGCCCCGCCCTTAATGTTACTAGACCACCCTCTCACTGTGAGAATGTGTCATGCAGTTGCGATCAGTCTGCTGCAAGAGAAGATAGCATTCCTGACCCATGCTAGACATTTGTCTTGTTTGACCATACCACTGAGTCAACCTCATATGGTGATTGAACGTTGTACAACATGAAACCTATCAGCGTCACGTCCGACACCTGTGTATGGCACACCACACAGTTGCCTACTCTGAAATGGATTAAATAACTACACACAGACATGATATCACTGATATACCCTTAGATGATGCAGAGGTGACAATTAATGTGTACGGATCATGTAGACAGAGTCCAACAGGAACGAATCAAGTAGGGTATGCAGTAGTTATTGATAATGAGATTGTAGGCGGCCAAACCCTGCAGCATAACGTGTCTGCTCAAGCAGCAGAATAGATAGCTTTAACACGTGCTTGTACTGTAGTGGAAAACTGATGTGTGGACATATGTCCTGATAGTCAGTATGTTGTCTGTACAGTGCATGTTTATGAGCAGCAGTGGAAGAATAGGGGAATGATAACATCCACCGGTAAACCGATTAATCATGCGCAATTGATCTTGAATGCATTAGACTCCATTCAGTTACCCACTAAAGTAGGTAATTGTAAATGTGCAAGTCATAGAAAGCAACAGGATAACAGTAGGAAAGGTAAGGCATGAGCTCATGCATCTGCAAAACAAGCAGCCTCACAGTTGGAAAGTGTTTGTGTGAATGAGGAATGACAAACCTCAGACAGTTTAGATGTAGAAATTTTACAAACAATGCAAACATCAACTACGAAAGCAGAAAAGCCGGCGTGGGTATGGCGAGGAGCAATCCCTGAACACGGACTGCACATATCCACAGTGATAAAGCCAATATTAACGTCTAATGTATTCAGATATGCGGCTTTGTGGAGCCATGGGTAGAGACATGTCTCAACAGGGGGGATGGTACATCTGGTTAACAGAATACCCTAACATACGGAATTACGAACCACATACAAACATCATGAGCAGCGTGTCACATTTGCAGTAGATATCATGCACAGGGAGCATTTAAACCGAAGGGAGTGAGTTTACCTACACCACCATAACTGTTCCGTTACTATTTGTATGGAGTTCATACATCTGAATAAATGTGAAGGGAACAAATACTGTTTAGTGATTACACATATATATAATCATAATGGGTAGAAGCATTCCCAACCATGAATCGTGATGCAGCAGCAGTGGCAAAGGTGCCAGTAAAATAAAGTATCCCTAGATCTGGCATGCTGTAAAGAAGCTACAGTGACAATAGAACACATGTAGTGAACCAGACAATCACGCAACCTGGGGATTATTTTGTATTTCCATGAATGTAAATTGCATGTACAACCCACAGTCAGCATGACTGCTGGCGCCGTAAAGTGGGATCCCGAGAAATAAGTAGAGGAGGTTGGTGGGTGACATCCAGATGACTTACATGTGCTGTCTACCTCTAGCATTGCTGAGCATGACAACAGTTCCAAATGTAAAGTGCTGCACGCGCCAGTAGTATGTGGAATGGCATATCATGTGCCAGAGTGGAAAGCTGTCATGCCTGCAGAGCCGGAGGTCGATGGCTCATTAGCAGGTGACATGAGAGGATTGTTAACCAATAACACTGTTCTTCAGTTAAAGTCTTTTACAGATAAAGAGCAAACGAAGACGGACGCATAGCTGACACCAGTATCCTGTGTGTATGTCACTGTTATCCAAAGAACATTATTGGCAAGTGGAAAGTGTGAAGGTCTGTACCAGCTCCTGTTGGCAATGCCTACTGCAGTAAAGTTTGCAGAGAGGTCGTCCTGGGTCCACCTCACATTTTTCAAACCGGTAAAGGATATCAAGTCTGATTGACAGCTTGTAGCTGATATACCATAGAGCCTGAATCACCCGGGCAAGACTGTATAACAATACAAAGCAACCCCAAAGACATTTCTGTTTGCTGTCCTAATGGTTATACACCTATTAACCATGTTTGTGTTTACTTTACATTTGCTGGGACCTTACCTGCACATAACTACACGGATACAAATACTGATACGTGATGAACTGGCCACAGAGTGTCTTCCACACTTCAACAAATACCTAGGCATGACGTGTGTGCATATACGGACTATGAACACTCTAAATTGCTGTGTTTGTACTGCCATACGTACATCATATGGAGGACTTCCGATGCATGTTGTCCCCTTGGGGATAGATTGAGACTTGTGAATATTTACACTTTGATACAGGTTCTGTGAGATCACAGGACAACGTGGCACTGTACTTACCTGTTACACAAAAAGGAATTGTATGTTATCATAAACATGATACAGTTTCAGTTTGTGGGAGTATTTGTAACATAACTGTGTCTTACGAATGTCATATAACAGCCAAAGATCACAGTACTACTTGTAGCACCATTCATTATTTGTATTGAAACATCATGAGAACAATGTGGAAGGATGTGCAGAAACATCCTGAATTGTATAAACAGTCCTCTGTTAGAGACAGGAAAATGTTACATGCAGAGGTAACCGCATCAGTAGTAAAGTAGAATATTGTTATAACTGGTTTATTTTTTAATTTTTCAATATTGGAGCATAATCACAGTGCTCCATACTCTACATATATATTATCTCTCTCTCTCTCTCTCTCTCTCTCTATATATATATATATATATATATATATATATATATATATATGGACAGTCAAATCAGGTTAAGTGTTGAAAGGACCTTTTGATTTGCACAGTTAATTACAACAACAATTGAATACTTTTAATAAGCTGCATCAAAATAAAATACTATAAAATATAAAATTAGTGCTTTAAAATTCATGACTTTAAATGCTTTTAAAATACAAAGTATTGCTGGGATTATATTTCTTACATCCATCCATCCATCCACAACTTCCTTTCCCCATATGGGTTTGGGGTTTCACTTCAACCGTGACAATCATCTTGAGCCAAACTTAGCAGTACTAGCCCAGACAGTTGTTCTTCCATACCACACACACACACACACACACACACACACACACACACACACACACACACACAAATACACACACACACACACAGACACACACACAGACACACACAGACACACACAGACACACACACACACACACACACACACACACACACACACACACACACACACACACACACACACACACACAGAGACACACACACAGACACACACACACACAATTTAGTGCCCAATCGATCTACAGCTTGTATTTGAAATGTGGAAGGAAACCAGTGCACCTGGAGGGAATACCCATGTGAACAAAGTGAGGGATATTCAGAGTTCTGCACAGAAGAACCTCTTTGCTGTGTGGCAACAATGCTATCCATTGTGCCACTGTGTAGCCTTATTAGATTTCTTACAGGCATTCAATAATGCCTCCTTAATAGAACAATAATGCTTATTTTTCCAAAATGAGTTCAGATCTCTGTCCCTTAAGTCCGAGTCACTTGTTCTTACACTTATAACAATAATTTCTTAAAATATAGACACACTTTATTGGCTTCTTATGGTATCAGAATCAGGACTATAGGTAAAAAGCATAGCTGAATTTCTGTGTAAAATATTGTATATGTGAGAATTCTCTGCTAATGAAATATAATATTGATTAACTAGACAAGAATTATTTTTTCTGCGGCCATACACTTCTTTAATTGGGTTTGCTACTCTTGATTAAAGTCGAGAATCAACTGACCAATGTCTTCTAAAATTATTTGTTATAAAATATGGTTACAGGCACATGAATAGCTTGTCTCTTAACAACATTCTTTTTAACAAAACTGGGGTGCATACTGTTGAAGTGCAAACATTTCTATTTTGTATTTTAATATTTAGGGATTTATTTATTCATTTACTTGTTTGTTGATTCATTTAATTAAATGTATTTAAATGTTTAATCACAAGCATTTCCATAAATAAACAATTACCCAAATTGAGTGCTGTTACTTAACAAAAGTAATTAAAACAGCACAGCAAAATAAATTATTAAATTTAACTTAATCCCTCAATTACAATACAAATTCAAGACTCTGAACAATAAATAAATGTCCCTACTGGACTCACAATATGCCCTCCTAAAAAGACAGTCCCGAGTTCATGAAGCTTCGGCGCAAGGCGTAAGGTCTGCGCCCGGTGCAGTGAATAGCAGTAGCAGTAACGCCATATGCATATTAATGAGAGTGCACATAACCACAGAACGCATGCGTAGTGTGCGTGGCATGGAGCAGGTAGGATGCGTCTGGGCGTGTCTAAAGCGGCATGAGGTGAGCAACCCTAATATGCTGACAGCCAAGGTCCGCCCATAATAGTAATGGCAGCAGCCAGGTCCGTGCAGAATGAAAGCGCCGTGAGTATGCAGCATAGTACCCGTCCCAAATAAACAGAGAAGCAAATACAAGCCACGAAGGCTTAAGTGTACCCATCCAAGGAGCAAAGGATGCATATGGCCAGCGTTTGTCCCGCAATGCACCGTCAGTGGTTACACTCAGAGAAGGTGTACAGCAGCAGCATGTCAGCGCGCCGCTTACCGAACATAGGAGCAGCGACTAAGGTCACCACCTGTCCCACTTTGGGTGGGGCAGTCTCTCTATGGGCAGTTGTGTCCCGAAAAAAACGTATTAAAAATGGCAAATGTGCTAAGATTGTAGGACATAATGATATCCCATTATTTAATGTAATGGTAGCATGAATTGGTTATTTCTGTAACTGAAATACCTAAATGTCACAAGAAACAGAATAAGCCAAATTGCCACAACAATAAGCTTTACTTAGGCAAACAAGTGAAGTTCTATGCTATATAGTGACCGTGTGTATGTGTTGTCCTGTAAAGTCAGATGTGAGTCCGGAAATATCCCAGCTTGGAAACTGGAAAAGGTTGCAACCAGTAGCGACATGGGCATGGTCACCAGGGTTACCAGCTGTCCCAATGTGCCATGGACAGTCCCTGATTGGACAGTTGTGTCCCTGCAACAATCGGAAAAATGGAAAATGACCTCAGATCCCTGCCAAAATAATATTCCCATAATATACATGTAATAGTAGTATAAAACATATACATTTGTATATGAAACACATACATGGCATAAGAAAATGAATAAGGAACCCAAATGCTTACAGAATAAGCTTATAGTATGGCAAACAAGTGAAGTTCTGTCAACTGCACTTCCCATGGGTATGTGTAGTCCTGCAAATTCGAAGTTTCCACATAACATGCCCACTATGGGCATTGGAAAAGGTGCCAACCATAATGGTCACAAGCAGTTGTGAGAGTACATAGCCGGGTAGCTGTGTCGACATAACAACAGTAAGGAATCAAGATACCTTAAACACAGGCAAACATGTGCATAGCAACATATCCCACACCCAGCAGCGTCTCTGTCGTGCATATACACTGGATGGCGTATGTTGAAGTGTAATATCCAGAAGCAGAACCCATGCATTCAGATGTAATACACAATAGCCTCATTGTACATGTCAGTCCACCCATGTACACCTGTGCACCCTAACCTGCTAGCATCCGTGTGCAGCTATACACCACACACAATGTGCATACCTGGAAATGTGGTAAGATGTTTGTGTTAAGGCAATGCCATAGCGGCCAAATCACGTACCCCACATGTCACCAACCCACCTCAGGTACAGATATGTAAATGGCTGCATGTGAATGTGTCTGCAGAATGTGTACATCCGCGTGTGGTATGTACCCGTCAAAACCATATAGGTTTTGCATATGACCGCGGTGCACATAACTGTACACATGTGGACAAGTCGGGTTGTTGAACCACCGCATCGATGTGTAGCTATGCAGTGAAGTCGATCACATATAAGCGGAACACGTGCCTATCAAACAGGATGTCCTAACAGGGTGCTACAGGCAAGAAGGGGAAGGTGGGACATCACGTATGGAGAGTAAGCGTTGCGGACGACCAAATACACCGCGGTCAAGGTAAAGGGCGGAACAACATGCATATGGCGGATGGATGTTGTTGAAAATATATATAGAAACACATATGAAGTGCCAGTTTAGACTTCGAAATACTATATAATGCATTGAATTGTACCATACAATATATGGCAGTAGAAGTAAGCCTGCATGTAATTGGTGAAGCTAAGCTGTAGTGTGATGGAATTCTGATCCTGGCAGTAACCAGTACAGCAGGCTTATGTCTGTCAGCATTAATTATCTGCTGGGTTACAGAACAATAAATGTATGTACATGCATAACATCACCCCTTCCTCTGAGGAGGGATGGCCTTGTGAGCTCAATCGAAGATAACAGTACAACTCCTTACCAGAGAGACAAACAGCGTTATTAAGAAATTAACTGAGTACTGTATCGGAACAGTCTAGGGTCCTTGAAACAGTTACAATCACAGAAGGACAGTGTAATTGACAAGGTGCCTTGCAAGGCTGTGTTATTCTCATGGGAAAACATTTTAAAAAGCGACCCCAGCACCGCGTATGTATAGACTATTGTGGACCATAGTGATGGAAATGCCCTGTGACCGACCACGTCAGTAAGGTGGGCAAAGCTGATTGTAAACAGTATATAAAGAAACTGCTTACTGTATAGAGTCAGACAAAACTCTCATACTTGGACTGTACATGATTTAGCCTGCCTGTGTACACTACTAAAACTTTCTGAACCCGAGCCTCCTGTGTTATTGACTGTCACTTAGAAAAGCCTACTGATAACTACAGTCTGGTTTTAACAACTTATTTGACATTGTGATCCTTGTAATCCGGAATTCCTTGGTAAGCTACAGGTCAGAGTGCATGGCTGGTTAGACATCTACGGGAGAATTTGCCTAAATGGTTCTTCTTGAATGAAAAGACCTCCGACTGAATTGTTGTTGTGTAAAGAGGGCTGTTTACTGTCTGATCTGTGGCTGAAAAGCGGAAAACTGGATCCCAAGAAGAAATCGTGCAGCCTTAAACAGGAGGCTCAGGTAAAGTGTTTGCCTCTTTGTCTCTATTGTAGATCAGGGACCAGACTACATTGTGTTTCTGTTAACAGTTGTGATAGCGGCGGTCGAAGACCTACCCACATACTGTTAAATCTGAACATAGGTCAGGGGAACACACAGCAGAGTAAATAGTCATTTGTAGACACTACAGTGGATAC
Source organism: Protopterus annectens (assembly GCF_019279795.1). Taxonomy (NCBI): domain Eukaryota; kingdom Metazoa; phylum Chordata; order Ceratodontiformes; family Protopteridae; genus Protopterus; species Protopterus annectens. Next base: position 582,720,584 of record NC_056741.1, on the reverse strand, counting down.
AGGGAAGGAGACACCACGTAGGTATGAGAGAAGTGCGTAGCAGTGCGTGTAGAGGATATGGGAGATTATTGAAGAAACAGATCATGTGATCCCGCGTTTGACGGGTGGCGTGAAGTATATGCAATCGCAGAGGAAACACATAATGTGAGTTATCCAGCAAAATGGGGTAATAAATGCGACATTGATGGTATATTACACAAAAATATCGTTACTGAAACATTGTAATCCCTGAAAATGTGATGCACATGTTCTCGGTAAACACCTGTTCCACCCTAGAGGGACAGTCCCTCTTTATTGCCAGTTGTGTCCTGCAAACAAACCGAACAAATGGCAAATGTCATGATATCTCATGACAAACATTTCCCAGATATATTTCAAAATGGTAGCATAAAACAGTAATTTTGTATCTGGAACAACATAATATCATAATAAACAGAATAAGCAACTGAAATGCTACAACAATTGGTAGCTCTCCTGGCAAAAGTGAAATCCTGTCCTATGTACTGGCCGTGGGTATGCTTTTCCTGGAAAATTACGTTCGTACACAATAATGTCCCACATTGTGCATTTGAAAGGTGGCAGCCCTAAGATGTGCGAAGGCGACAAAACAGCGACAATTGGGTATCCGTCATGCACATAGGTGGATTGAGGTAGTGAACTGAGAGGAACAGAACACTACAAATGTCAAAGCATCATCGTGCACAGAGAAGATCATAATACAGTAGTACCGATAGCCCCCACAACACCCTACCACCTCGATACCATCCAGGATATAGGCGGGAGGCAGGCTGAATCCCACATGTTATCCTGTGGCAACAGAAGAGGTAGCACAATGACCAAATGTAACAGAAGCTATTGAAACCACATCCCGAACTCGTAACATACCTAGGAACAGAGTAAGAAGACAGTCACTAGAACAGAGTGAGGATATCTGTCAATTAATTGAAGTACGAACCCTCATGCAGGACAGGAAGGCCAGGACCCAACCCGTAGTGTATAGACCGTGGACACAGAAGATATCTGTAAAGTCACAGAGGAATTCCCCATCTACAAAGTAATGCTATTCACCATGCAATACCCCTGTATCTTCTGATGGGAAAACAAAGGGGAATGGCGGATGGTTACAGTATGTACAAGCTGTAAATCATGTAATAATACTTAGGGTAGCGATGGTGCCAGACCACACTATATTCAATGCTATGAACCATACAGAAGTATCTTACCGCTGGTACATATAAGCTATGCTTCCTTTGCAATACCTATACATCCAGATAGTCCGTTATTGCTTTGTATGTACATTCAGGGTAACAGATACAGCCATACCCGGCTATCGGCGGGGATACTGTGAAAATACAGCGATATTCCCACAGGAGATGGCTAGCTACATTCCGGTGTTAACTCCACCGGGGCCAGTCAAGTTCTACTTTATGTGGATGATATTCTGCTTACCAGCAGCAATGTATGGAAGATACAATAGCATTATTCAGATATTCAGCAGAACAGGGACATAAAGTAAGCAAGCATAAATTGCAACTACAGAGAATGCAGGTCAAGTACCTGGGATATGTGGTATCAAGTAGGGTAGAACATCACATTCACGATGGGGCGGTAGCAATTTCATAAGCACCTAGCCAACTAACAAGAAGGGAATGAAGTCCTGTCTGGGCGACTAACATTTGTCAAAGCTGGTTACCAAACAATGCTTTGGAATCCGGCTGTATTGTCTGCCTTAATCTTTAATACACCTATGGCAGCACAACACATACTACACTGTATTACAGTAGCAGAAACAGCTTTCTGCAGACTAGAGCGATTGCTAGCTTCAACATCTGTAGTAGGTCTCCTGAATAATCATAACACATGTTGTCAGACTGTAGATGTGGCGGAGATATATGGCGTCAGTCTTGATGCAACAGCATGGAAGTAAGCAACGCTACATAGCTCACTACTCATTGCAGTTGGACACTGTGGCATGGACAGTGCCACATTGTGTACAGGCAGTTGTTGTAGCACCCATGGCAGTACAGGCCCGGCCTTAATGTTACTAGACCACCCTCTCACTGTGAGAATGTGTCATGCAGTTGCGATCAGTCTGCTGCAAGAGAGATAGCATTCTGACCCATGCTAGACATTTGTCTTGTTTGACCATACCACTGAGTCAACCTCATATGGTGATTGAGCGTTGTACAACATGAAAACCTATCAGCGTCCGTCCGACACCTGTGTATGGCACACCACACAGTTGCCTATCTGAAATGGATTAAATAACTACACACAGACATGATATCACTGATATACCCTTAGATGATGCAGAGGTGACAATTAATATTATGCGGATCATGTAGACAGAGTCCAACAGGAACGAATCAAGTAGGGTATGCAGTAGTTATTGATAATGAGATTGTGACGGCCAAACCCTGCAGCATAGCGTGTCTGCTCAAGCAGCAGAATAGATAGCTTTAACCGTGCTTGTACTGTAGTGGAAAACTGATGTGTGGACATATGTCCTGATAGTCAGTATGTTGTCTGTACAGTGCATGTTTATGAGCAGCAGTGGAAGAATAGAGGAATGATAACATCCACGGTAAACCGATTAATCATAAATTGATCTTGAATGCATTAGACTCCATTCAGTTACCCACTAAAGTAGGTAATTGTAAATGTGCAAGTCATAGAAAGCAACAGGATAACAGTAGGAAAGGTAAGGCATGAGCTCATGCATCTGCAAAACAAGCAGCCTCACAGTTGGAAAGTGTTTGTGTGAATGAGGAATGACAAACCTCAGACAGTTTAGATGTAGAAATTTTACAAACAATGCAAACATCAACTTCGAAAGCAGAAAAGCCGGCGTGGGTATGGCGAGGAGCAATCCCTGAACACGGACTGCACATATCCACAGTGATAAAGCCAATATTAACGTCTAATGTATTCAGATATGCGGCTTTGTGGAGCCATGGGTAGAGACATGTCTCAACAGGGGGGATGGTACATCTGGTTAACAGAATACCTAACATACGGAATTCTGAACCACATACAAACATCATGAGCAGCGTGTCACATTTGCAGTAGATATCATGCACAGGGAGCATTTAAACCGAAGGGGGTGAGTTTACCTACACCACCATAACTGTTCCGTACTATTTGTATGGAGTTCATACATCTGAATAAATGTGAAGGATACAAATACTGTTTAGTGATTACACATATATATATAATCATAATGGGTGAAGCATTCCCAACCATGAATCGGATGCAGCAGCAGTGGCAAAGGTGCCAGTAAAATAAAGTATCCCTAGATCTGGCATGCTGTAAAGAAGCTACAGTGACAATAGAACACATGTAGTGAACCAGACAATCACGCAACCTGGGGGATTATTTTGTATTTCCATGAATGTAAATTGCATGTACAACCCACAGTCAGCATGACTGCTGGCGTAAATAAAGTGGGATCCCGAGAGAAATAAGTAGAGGAGGTTGGTGGGTGACATCCAGATGACTTACATGTGCTGTCTACCTCTAGCATTGCTGAGCATGACAACAGTTCCAAATGTAAAGTGCTGCGCACTTGAAGTAGTATGTGGAATGGCATATCATGTGCCAGAGTGGAAAGCTGTCATGCCTGCAGAGGCGGAGTCGATGGCTCATTAGCAGGTGACATGAGAGGATTGTTAACCAATAACACTGTTCTTCAGTTAAAGTCTTTTACAGATAAGAGCAAGCGAAGGCGGACATAGCTGACACCAGTATCCTGTGTGTATGTCACTGTTATCCAAAGAACATTATTGGCAAGTGGAAAGTGTGAAGGTCTGTACCAGCTCCTGTTGGCAATGCCTACTGCAGTAAAGTTTGCAGAGAGTAGTCCTGGGTCCACCTCACATTTTTCAAACGGTAAAGGATATCAAGTCTGATTGACATCTTGTAGCTGATATACCATAGAGCCTGAATCACCGGGCAAGACTGTATAACAATACAAAGCAACCCCAAAGACATTTCTGTTTGCTGTCCTAATGGTTATACACCTATTAACCATGTTTGTGTTTACTTTACATTTGCTGGGACCTTACCTGCACATAACTACGGATACAAATACTGATACGTGATGAACTGGCCACAGAGTGTCTTCCACACTTCAACAAATACCTAGGCATGGCGTGTGTGCATATACGGACTATGAACACTCTAAATTGCTGTGTTTGTACTGCCACATTACATCATATGGAGGACTTCGATGCATGTTGTCCCCTTGGGGATAGATTGAGACTTGTGAATATTTACACTTTGATACAGGTTCTGTGAGATCACAGGACAACGTGGCACCATACTTACCTGTTACACAAAAAGGAATTGTATGTTATCATAAACATGATACAGTTTCAGTTTGTGGGAGTATTTGTAACATAACTGTGTCTTATGAATGTCATATAACAGCCAAAGATCACAGTACTACTTGTAGCACCATTCATTATTTGTATTGAAACATCATGAGAACAATGTGGAAGGATGTGCAGAAACATCCTGAATTGTATAAACAGTCCTCTGTTAGAGACAGGAAAATGTTACATGCAGAGGTAACCCGCATCAGTAGTAAAGTAGAATATTGTTATGTTGTTTGTGGGAAAAAAGCATATCAATGGTTACCTGGGAATTGGTCCGGCAGTTGTTATTTGGGTTATCTGGCTCCAGTCACATGACATACTGCACAATTGCCTCTGGGTGCAAAATGTACTATAACACATATAGCTTGAAGAACTGGGAACACAGTCGAGAAACCTAGTAATCCAGTGGGTGAAATGGAAGCTGTTCTGACATTCCAGTCTTCTGCAAGAGATAAAGGAATACCGATTCATATGGACTTGTGTGACAGCGTCATAACCTGGCTGGAACACTCCCAGCTTGTGGAGTAGTGAAATCAATCAGGGAACAGAGGAAGTTATCAAAACCTGTCGGAGGGATGATGAATGTGACTTTCCACTCTTGAACTTGTGACCGATGAACTGGATGCAATGAGAACTGTTGTGTCACAAAATGTAATAGCGCACGACTGCACCGTGGCGCCGAGAATTGGTACGTGCACGCTTATTAAAGAAGATCGCTGTGTCCAACTACCACATGAAAAGACCAAAATCAACGCCCACCTAGAGGTAATACAGCAGGTGTCATCCATGGCGGAACCAGGCCCAAACCCACTGACGAACCATTTCCACAAACCATTTGGTGGATGGGGTCAGTCATACTGAATATCATGATTGCCATTTGTGTTGTTCTGCTCATATTGGGAGCATGTGTGTGTAGCGGGATACTTTGCATGTAAGTATTAGTCAGGGACTCTGGCGACATATCTGTTTCGCAGACTATGTATCAAGACCTGTAGTGGTATTTGTCAATAGAAAATGCAATCCTTCTTGAAATGTACAACAAATTACTTGCCTAGTTAAACGTTCCAGAGAGGAAGAGGCTAGGGAATGAAATAATGTTGTATATGTTTCTGGATAGAATAGAAGCAATCAAAGGAGGGAGAATGTTAGCAAAATACATATTTAAACATATATATGACGTGCAACTTTAGAAGCAAATAGTGTATAATGCATATTATTCTATTGTACAATATGGCAGTAGAGCTTATCATGCATGTAATTGCCTGTAGTGTAGCTGCAGTGTGATTGAACCCTGACCCTAGCAGTAACCAGTGCAGCAGGTGTATGTCATTCAGCATTAGTCATCTGCTCGGTTAGAGAATAATACATGTATGTACAGGTATATCTGTCATCCTTCCACTGAGGAGGATAGGCTTGTGAGCTGTAACACAGAGTACAGCTGCTCAGCAAAGAGACAAAGGAACCTAGTAGGAAATGGAGTGAGGACGGATCTGAACAGTGTTGGAACCGTGACAGAGCAGAATTTGCGAAGTACAGTCTAATTGAATATGTGGCTCGCGGTTGTGCTATCCTCATGGGAAAACATTTACTAGGCATTCCCGGAGCTCTGTTGTGGGAATACAGCGTTGTGGACTCTAGCAATGTAGATGCCTTGTGACTGACCACATCGTTGATGTGTGCAAAGATGATAATATACACAATGCTCATACAGATGTAACATGTATAGAGTACAACAAATGTCTACACTTTTACTGCATAGTTCTTTGCCTCCTGCTGCACAGTAGTAAAACGTTATTAATCTCAGCTTCCTGTGTTATTGACTGTCATTTTGAAAATATGAATGAGTGTTACAGTTTGATTTAAACAACTTAATTGACAGATGTATGCGTTCTAGCATGGGAATAGGTCAAGCCAACCATCACAATGTCCATGTGTACCACATACAAACAGCCAGTAACACGCAGTAGTAGTGCATGAAGGCGGGTGGGAATAGTACAGGACATATGGCAGGTGCCAATTGCAGATGCATGACACAAACCCCAGGATGGGTGTCCTGCAAAGAGGAACATGTGCCAACCACAACTCCCACAGATGTACCGGCAATAAAAACACATGGCAAACACACAGAAACACTACTGTCCAACACCGACTGCAGCGGGCCTGGTCAAACACCAACATGAAGCATGCACAAACAGGGACTTGTGTAATGTTTGCCTTAACTTACCCCATAGGCCAAAGAAGAATAGAATGGACATATGCATGTAATGTTGTGAAGGATGTGTGGTAGTCCTCAGTATCACAGTGTTAGGGACACAGATACACTGTCATCAACTGTGGCGTATGTGCACTGTACACAGCATACCTGCATGTAATACAGAGGACAATCATGTGCCACAGAAATATACACTGGAGAAAAGAGTATAGGGGATAGACAATTGTAAATGTGACAAACTATGAATATAGGTTCATATGACCATAGGTACAGGGTAGGCCATCGTCCCAGGTTCAGCCATAACACTACACCATAGTTAGGATGACTTTGCCAACCTTCTGTGCTTCAGATAAAATACTCATGATTTTGCTGTACCTCCGTCAAGCAGTGATAATGATGTAATCCCTGGCATATACCTGCAATTCTCCATCCAATGGACAACATACCCGTGAACAAGGCTAGGAAGGATCTCTGTCTCACATGTACTGTGATGTAGATCCACAGCATTATGAGTGTCTGGGTGATATATGTGTCACTCAAACACATCCCATTAATGACCGTGACAAGGTAAATGTCACCTGCCCAAGTGGTTCTGGGGGATGCAGATACAGTAGGTGAAGCATACACATGACATATGGGTTGACATGGCCTCGTATGTCAGGCACAGGTCAACACTAAACAGCAGGTATGTGGCGTAATGTGGCAGGCGTCCTACAAGTGGGGCAGCATTACACAAAATGATGTCATCCTGCATCTGTACAACAATTAACCTATGAGGGCTTCCCAGCTGCTGTAGGTGTATGGTCAGATACAGTCTGAATGGGGCAATGTAGTACATCATAGGTGTAACACGTAATGGGTACAAGGAGACAATGACCTAGCCTGATGTAGATGTGAATCCCTGCACAAACAGGTGGGCAATGTAGAAGTCCCACACAACCACGATAACAGCGTGTGTGTTGAATGAAAGGTGCCCGACAAGCTCTCTCCCCTGATCCCTGGTAATCACTCCTGTGCTGAGTGGACAGCCACCTATATGCTGGACAGGGGTGACCTAGTAGTTCTCCACAGGTATGATGTTGCATTACTTAGCATTTAGCTGTGGGACATGTCCCTGACAGCAGATATGCATATCTGGGAGGCCCCTTTGAAGGATATCTGTGTCAGATGTCCGTCCCACTATGGCACCTGTTTTGCAGTCATCTACAAACAATGTTGCCCACAAAACCCCTGTGTGTGCCTGTACTGTGGAAATGTAGATGTATGACAGGAGTGGACCCATGGAAGGGCCCCATGGGACACCACTTGCGACAGGCAGTAGGTCTGACACGCTGCCAGCAACTATGACTGTGTGGGTTGTGTCGCATTGACAGTTTCCAACACATTCTGTGATGTATGTGTCCACATCCCAGCCAATGGGTTTATCAACGATACTTGAGGGGGGTAATGTGATGAAGGCCTTTGCCAGGTCGAGGTAGGCTGTATGGACTGCAACACCCCATCAATGGCCTCGGTGACTGTCCCGAACATTTCACCCATGCTTTAAAGGCATGAACCGCCCCTGAACAAGACAAACTGTGTTGGATGCAAAGTATGTATGTCCCCTATGCAGTCATATACGAGCGCGGTATGATCCTCCCATGTCTTTGCAGATAGGTCTCCTCATGGTAATGGGACAGTAATAACCAGGCTCAGTGGAGGCATTGGCCCTGTGACGTGGGACTACAGTTGCCATGCGACACAACCTGGGTACCTTACCTGAGGTGAGGCTACAAAGAAATAGCTGTCCAACTGTGGGTCTAATACCTCAATGAGATAGTGGAGTACACAGTGGGGTCGCCAGCTGGTCTCATGGATGCTATGTCCACTACCCTGGAGAGCATGTCCCACCTGTGTGTCACAGAACATTTGTTGACCACAAACCGCTGGTACAGACATCTCCTCATGTGTGGGGGAGGGTGTGGAGATGTCCATACTGGACTTGTCAGCCTGTTTGTTGGCAATGTGTGTATGTTGAGTAAACCCCACCTCTTTGTGAACCCAGTCAGAGCATATGTGGGAGTGACCTCCCAGGTGTTGAGCATAGCAACTGACGGTGGTATGATTGTCAGCCAGGTCCATGTAGGTATATCTGTGGAATGTGCCCTGGACCATGGCACGACAGTGTGTAACTCTACACATATGATGACCAAGGGTGTCATAATTCACAAGGTGTCTGCTCCACCTTGTAGTAGCCACCTCCTCGTGTTGTACATCCTGTGTATGGCTGGGGTACACCACACTGGATGCTTGGCATTGGTACAATGAACCACAGTTGGTTAAGTGAATGCCAGGTTCATGCAGTCCTGTAGGTACTGGTAGATGGCAAATGTGATTGATGCAGTGGCTGCAGTACTGTCGACCACTGGCTCAGGGTCCTTAAAGGAGACCACAGTAGTGTGCAGAATTGTGTAGTCTGCCTCTGAGCAAGCAATGTGTATGGTAACTGGCAACACTCGCAGCAACGGATGCCAATAGCAGAAGCCAATGTCCAAATAACATAGATTAACTTCTGCATGATAATATGTCTTATCATACATGTATTGACACGTGTGTGCTAATTACAATTGCAAATGGCTGGTAAGACTGGCCTAAAGTTCCCGTGATGTACACAGTCTGGAGGTGTTGTTCCGATAATAAAGTGGCAATACCACCCAATCGTGACCGCTGGGTATGAAAGTGGTTGCTAACCTGCAACATTGGATGTACACCATTGGGTTCTGGTGTGGGAAGACATGGTTCCTGTAGCACTACACAGTATGGGTAGACAAGCAGACATCTGCGATTGCTGAACACACAGCATCAGTGAAACCCACTGCTCACAAGGACACAGTCCGACAAGCTCTACACTTTACATATGCACAGTGGTGTCCATGGTAGGACCCAAAAGTTGTGGGAAGAACAGAATAATGTGTTATTTCAATGCGTACCTGAACTCATTGTCGTCACAGGTACACATATGCACATAGCGTGTTTAATGTTGCTGATAGCTGTCCATGTAATGCAGCACAGATGCACAGAAATACCCAGGGTACGGGTCCATAGAACTGCGTCCACATCACAGTCCGCACACATGGCGGATGTGTAATGGGTACTGTCAATTGTTGCAGTCAAGGGATTCTGGGTATGTAGACTCTGGGCTCGGTGTTGTTTCGCAGGCAATCCTTTGTCCGCCCGTGGGAGGATGTGTCGTAGCACCTGCCTTACTCTCCGCTAATAATGCAAACCATCCACGGAGACTGCTAAATGCAGGTGTGGAATGTGTACAGCCCTATACTAGTGTCCAGTAGGCAATTCTCATGGATGGACACCCGTATGGCCAAGATGGCACCCACAACTGCAAACCGGATAAATTACATAGCAGCGGTAAGGCATAACACAGGAAATACACATAGGGACTACAGTTGACATTCCACATACAAAGCAGGACCGTCGTGCCAACACCGGCGTACACAGCACTCAATCTGCCAGCAACAGAATGAGGAGCACTGCTACCATACAGCGGAACAGATGTGCGACCTGTGGAACACATACTAATGGCACACACACAGCGTCAAGTAGGATATGTAAACTATGGCATTCCACCTATGAAGACAACATGGTTAAATGAAAACATAGGTAATCAACATGTTCCGGTGGTGTTATATTGGAAATCACGATGGCGGATATGTCCCATTGGGATGTCTGAGGTTTATATGAAGCAGTTGCTAACCAGCATCTTTGGATGTATGTCATTTGTTCACAGTACTAAATCACCTGGTTATGTAGCACCATGTAGACTGGGTAGTGAAACAGACATCGCGATTGGGGAACATACACCAGCAGTGAAAAGCACTGGGCAGGTGGACACAGTCCAGCAACATCTAACTTGACATATGCACATCGGTGTCCATTGTAGGACCCAAATATTCCATTCATGGAATGCCTGCTAGCTTCCTGCATTACTCACGTGATCTCATTGTCGTCACCACGTCACAGGTACACATATGCACGTAAGCGTGTTCAATGTTGATGATAGCTGTCCATGAAATGCAGCACACATGCACAGAAATACCCAGGGTGCGGGTCCATAGAACTGCGTCCACATCACAGTCCGCACACATGAAGGATGTGTAATGGGTACTGTCGACTGTTGCAGTCAAGGGAGTCTGGGTATGTAGAATCTGGCCTCGGTGTTGTTTGCAGGCAATCCTTTGTCCGCCCGTGGGAGGATGTGTCGTAACACCTGCCTTACTCTCCGCTAATAATGCAAACCATCTACGGAGAGTGCAAAATGCAGGTGTGAAATGTGTACAGCCGTATACCAGTGTCCAGTAGGCAATTCACATGGATGGACAAGCGTATGACTAAGATGGCACCCATAACTGCAAACCGGTGGAATTACACTGCGTAGTAAGGCATTACACAAGTAATACACATAGGGACTACACTTGACATTCCCCATACAACAAACACAGACAACCAGCCGATGACGTCCAAAGCAAAGACGAGGTACTGTAGACACCGTCAGTGACCACTCAGAGCACACCAGTAATTAAATGCAGTCACCATAGTTTACTGAAGCTCTTTTCGTCTGCTTCATAAGCAGACTTATTCAGAATACATACAATGCAGTCCAACCTACTGCATGTAAAACCCTTAATTGGTCAGTAAATTAGATGTGCTAGGTATTACTTACATGCCTTAAAGGCAAACAAGCAAACAAACTTTACTTGGGTTACAGATTCCACACAGTGAGGACATCAGACATTGCTTGAAAGGTACATTCTTCATAGAAATAGAAATATATGTATATATATGAAAGATGAACCAACATAATGTTTTCCAAATGTCTGACTGTGTAAGCTACATATATATGTTCCACGGACTGTGCCAATATATTAAAAGAACTGCAGACACCTAGTGATATAAATGAACCATAATATACACAGATAAACCGTATGATTATGACTAATGTAAAATAGACCAGCGAAATGTAAAGATTCACAATGTGGTAATGTAAATATTCATTTAGAAGGTTACTTAAATAAATCAATTCAGACATCCATGTCAAAATACTAACAGAAGGCCAGCGAGGTGCCTGCCCTCACATGTACTGGGATGTTGTTCCACAGCATAGTGAGTGTCTGGGTGATGAATCTGTCCCACCAACACGTTCTATTAATGACAGTGTCAAGGTGTACGTCACCTGCCCTTGTGGTTCTGAGGGATCTAACTTCTTTAGGTGAAGCATACTCATCAGATCTGGGTTCGACATGGCCTTGTATGCCAGGCACAGGTCACCTCTGGGCAAGTGGTATGCAACTGTATACATCTGTAATTCTTTCAGTTGGTCAGTATAACACATATTCCTGAGACCCTGCATCTGTTTGTCGATGAACTGTTGGTGCCTTTCCAGCTGCTGCAGGTGTCGGGTCACATACATTCTGAACGGGGCATTGTGCCCAATCATAGGTCTAATGAGTGATGAGTACAAGGGGACAATGACCTCCCCTGATCTAGATGTGAATCCCTTCATGATGATGTGGGCAATGTGGAAGGTCTACCTAACTACGTTAGCAACGTGTGTGTCTAGCGAGCGGTTAACAACAACCGGGTCCCCAGATCCCTGGTAACTCCCTCTGTGCTCAGTGGATTGCCACCTATATGGTAGCTAGGGGTAACCTTGTTCTTCGAAGGGTATGACTATGCATTTCCTGGCATGTAGCTGTAGGCCATGTCTCGGGCACCACTTATCCACATCTGTGAGGCACTCCTGAAGGATATCTGTGTCAGATGTGTGTCTGACTATGGCACCCAGTTTGCAGTCATCTGCAAACATTGTCACCATAACCCCCTGTGTTTGCTTGTACTTTGGAAGCGTAGATGCTGTAAAATAGTGGACCCAGGACTGGGCCCCATGGGACACCGCTTGTGACTGGCTGTGAGTATGACATGGCGCCAGCAACTATGACCATGTGTGTTCTGTGACTTAGCCAGTTTGCAACCCATATGGCGATGTATGGATATCGTTCAAGATGGCGGGTTTATCACTGATACCGAGGGGGTATTGTGTCGAAGGCCTTTGCCAGGTTGAGGTAGGCTGTATGGACTGCTTTACCCTCATCAATGGCCTTGGTGACTGATCCTACAAAGTCAAACACGTGTAAAAGGCATGATCTGACTTTGACCAAGCTAAACTGGGTTGTATCCAAAGTATGCAAGTCCCTATGTCTTTATCTATGAGTTCCATTATGATCCCTCTCCATGGCTTTGCAGATAAGGCTTGTCAAGCTAATGGGATGGTAATAACCAGGGTCAGTGGAGGCACCATCTATGTGAAGTGTGACTACAGTGCCTTGTGCTACTACTCGAGTGCGTATCCTGAGGTGAGGCTAAGATTAAACAGCTGTCCTAAGTGTGGGTTTAATTCCCCATAGAGTTCATGGAGTACACAGCTGGGACACCATCTGGTCCCATGGATGCTGTGTTGACTGCCTTGGAGACAGCATTTCCCACCTGTGTGTTACAGATGTTCCAGGATCTACAAGTCTCAGGTATAGATAACTCTCCATGTGGGGAGGGAAATGTTAGCACAGAACATGACAGCCAGTATGCTGGCAATGTGTGTAAGTTCAGTCATCTTCACATCATTGCGAACCCGGTTTGAGCATATCTGGGAGTGTCCTCCCAGGTGTCCAACATAGCTAAAGAAGGACTTATGAATGTCTGTTGAGTCCTTGTTAATTTCTCTGTTGAATTTCCCTGGATGATTTCATGACAGCTTGTAGTTCTTCACATATAATGAGCAAGGGTGTGTTACCTTACAAGTATTCGCTTTAACTTGTACTATCTACCTCCTGTCGTTGTAGAGCTAGTTCATGGCTGGGGTCCACCAGACTGCATGCTTGTCTGTGGTACAAAGAGTCTCAGTTTTGTATGGGATTGCCTGATCCATGCAGTCCTGTAGGTGCTGGTGGAAGGCGATTCAGCGGTTTGAGTGATGTTCACCACTGGCTCAGGGGCCTTAAAGGAGACCACAGTAGTGTTCAGAAGTGTGAAATCGGCTTTTGAGAAAGGCATATGTATGGTAACCGGCACCACTGTACACATGGAACATCATGGCAATACACCACGGCTGGATGTGGGTAATGCTGGACATACCCACGCCAGACGTGGCGCGTTCAGTCCGATGCCGAGGACCACACACATAGCGGCCTTAGGCATAGGCCAAGTAGGCAGCCGTCTGGGCGTTGCTCTACTCGGGGCACCTTTCCAGACTTTGTTTGGTGTAGGTAGACCAGGAGGGGGGGTAGCGGGTGATCTTGCGGTGGCAACTTCTGCCTAGGGCACCACTTAACCTAAGGCCACTCTTCCCGTGGGTAATACAGCAGTACCCACACCCAGACGGGTCATTGCTAGTATGGCATATCATCTATGGCAAGAAACCATATATTCCCAGACATAATGGCACAGCATAATGCCTGTCCGCCAAAGCGCAGACATCGTCACCAGCGGTGCGGGCGTACTCTTGCGAGATGTCCGTTACCAATGTCGACATTGTCTCGCTTTGTGAAACAAACTCCACATAGCGATTCAATACTAAACAGCGACGGAGAACCCGATGTCCCGTGGCTGAGCTGTTCAACCTGTTCCGCCATGTTAAATGTGTAGCACAGCGGAACGGCCCAAACCAAACAGCGGACATGTCTGTGGCTCAGTGAAAGCCGTCACGCAATGGTAAACCCATGTAATATTGCGACACAGGTCATACATACCGAGGGTTAGTAATGGAAATAGGTCCGTTCGACCAGACCGTGTGCAATTAGTATAACAAGATCTACAGCGGGTACACCGGCCAATCGGCGCTACGCGGTTATGAATAATTGGGGGTGACATGGTACCATAGACACGGACAAAAGCGTGCCCATGTGACTCATCTAACATTCGTACGGTCAGGGCAGTTCCATACACTGGGCGGACAAGACCAAACCCAAAGCACCACAGCAACACCCTGACAATCAAAGGCCTGTATGCGTGGGGATATAAGCACCTGTCATCTGAACATCCCTGCGGTCACGACATATGCATCCTGGGCCATGGCGAGGGAATAAGGAATGTTTAACATGCAGTACGCACCTTTCCCAGCAGGAGAATGGATGCCTGTGGCGTGCGTGACTGCGGGGGATATGTAAATGTACTTAAGTACCATGGGTATGCATATTAATGACACCGAACAGCTAGCGTGTAGTGGTCACGGTAACTGGCAAGCGTGAATGCAGTCACGTTTGAATTACGACTATGGAACATATAGATGTGAGCGATATGCGTAATGCGTCCATGCTGCAAAGACTGTTACATGTATAAAGTTGTAAGTGCGTTCTGCACCGTCCGTCAACGGATCAGACATATGTTGCGGAATAGTCACAACTAACACATAACACGTAACCACACAGACCCAGTAAACATTTATAAACAGAATCACGGATATGCATGTGCGCCTGCGCGTAACCCACAATTAGGAAATGCGAGTGTGCGTGTGCGTGTGTGATCCACTGGAAGCAGGGAAGGTTAAGGATGTGTCCTCCACTCATTTACATTCATAATTGTACAATATATGCTTAAATAGTACTTACTGATTCCATGCTTTGGAATCGTAATGCTACAATTATACACATTGATATAAAATATCCTGATCAACACACTACATTCTAAGGTTTACTCACAACAATTATCAACTATGTTTCAAGATACTGATTGTATTGACCAATATTGTATTTATATTAACACATTGTTGTCGTATTATTGTTTCCATGAAGTAATGTATGCAACACTGATTTGTATATGTCACGTCATAATCAAGACTTGTAGCACTGTCCACTTAACTATGAGCAGGTTTATTGATTATTTGACTTTAAACTGACTCTGAAGGAAGTGTATAAGGGACAACTATGTAATGCATTTCGTGCTCCGACGATGCCCCATGTTAGTAGGTGAAAGAGCTCCGTACCGTTTGACTGTGGAGTCTATCGTCTTTGCCATTGACTGTTTTGGTCGAAATATCTTCAATAATGTCGTTTATGAAGATGGGCAGGGCGCAAGGTTTGCTGTATTTCCGCTTACTGGCGTGGATATAGATAGGCCAAGTAATACATAATATGGGTAGTCAAGCAGACATCCACGATTGGGGAACATACAGCGGCAGTCAGAACCACTGGCCAGATGGTGACAGTCCAACACGTTCTACACTTTACATATGCACATCGGTGTCCATTGTAGGACTCCAAAACTAGTTGCGTTTACACCTTCGATCCGCTGAGATCGGCCAGACAGAGTGTCAGCCGTGACTACGGCACAGCTAGACATGCACCACCAGCGTGTTTAAGGTTGATGATACCTGTCCATGAAATGCAGGACATATGAACAGAAGTCCCCAGATTGTCGTGTCCATAGAAGTGCGTCCACATCCCAGTCCCGCACACATGAAGGATGTGTAATGCGTACCGTGGGGGTTTGCAGCCATGGGATCCTGGGTATGCAGAATGGGGCTTGGTGTTGTTTGGCAGATAATCCGTTGTCCCGCCCCGTGGGAGGGCTGTGGGTATAGCACGTGCCTTACTCCCCACTAAGGATGCAAAGTATCCACTGGGTAATGGTAAAAGCAGGTGTAAAATGTGTTCAGCCCTACACCAGTGTCCAGTAGGCATTTCCCAAGGATGGACAAACGTACGGACAAGATGGCACCCATAATAGCAAGCCTGGTGCAATCACACAGCCGTAGTAAGGCATAACACAGGAAATACAGATGGAAACAACAGTAGACACACCCCGTAGACATCCATCCGGCCGTGCGAATCCCGGCGTACACAGCAGCCAAGGTGCTAGCAAGTATGTGGGGATCACCGCTTCCACTCGGCAGAACATACGGGCGACCTGTGGAACACATATTAATGGCACACCAACAACGTCAACTAGGAAGGTCATACTATGGTTACAATATGGCGTTCCCACACATAAATAACATACTGTCATGAATAAATAGGTTCTACATGTACCGGCTGTGTTATAATGACAATACAGTGGCGGATAGTTCACAATGGTACCTCTGAGGATTACTTAAAGCAGTTGCCAACCTGCAGTACTACAGTAACACCATATGGGTAAATTGTGGAAGGACACGGGTTCCGTAGCACTACATAATATGGGTAGGCAGACAGACATCCGGGACTGGGGAACATACGGTGGCAGTCAAACCCACTGGCTGAATGGACACAGTCCAACATGTTCTACACTTTACATATGCACATCGGTGTCCATTGCAGGACCCAAAATTACTCCTTAAGTAAGTGTGGGCAGCATAGTGTGAACCGGAAGAGGTGACAGCCGTGACTACGGCACAGGTAGATATATGCACCACAAGCGTCTTCAAGGGTGATGACAACCGTCCATGAAATGCAGGACATATGAATAGGACTCCCCAGGCTGCTGCGTCCATACACGTGCGTTCACATCCCATTTCCGCACACATGAAGGGTGTGCAAGGGGTACTGTCGAGGGTTGCAGACATGGGATCGTGGGTATGCAAAAATGGGTGTCGGTGTGGATTGGCAGATGATTCGTTGTCCGGCCCCGTGTGCGGGACGTGGCCATGGCATATGCGTTACTCCGCAATAATAATGCCGATCATCCATGGTGAATGCAGCTGTGAAATGTTTACAGCCCGATACTAGTGTCAGTAGGCAGTTCCCATGGATGGACAAGCGTCGGCCAAGATGGCACCCATAGCTGCAAACCTGGGGGAATCCCACAGCTGTTGCAAGGCATAACCCAGGAAATACAGATAGGGACTACAGTAGACACTCCCCATTCAAAGCCAGACCGCTGGGCAGATACGGCGTACACAGCACTCAATCTGCCAGCACATCAATGGGGATCACCGCTTCCATACAGTGGAACAGATGGGTCACCTGTGTAAACATACCAATGGCACATTCTCAGCGTCTGCTGGGAATGACATACGATGGTCAAACTATGGCGTTGCCACCAATGAAAGACATCCTTCGGTGAATTAATAGGATTGATGTCAATAGACCATGGCAAACACCCAATGAACAGGAAAGACTTGCTGGCACCCTATGGCCACAAACCATGTCACACATAGGTAGATGGAACAGTCAACTTAAACATTTCGTCCACGACACGTCGCATATGGTATCCAAAGGTACTTCATAGACATGTATGCGCTATCACCCGTTGGCCCGTGAGACTTACACATAACATGGAAGTATCCAGGCTTTAAATGTCCACCCTTACACTTCCATTTGTCACTTTCTATGCGAACAATGAACATGTAGCCACAGCATAGAAAGCACAGGCATACTGCTAACGAAACACACACATGTCAACATCACAGAAAGCATACTATGAACACCGTATTACATGATATTGTACTATGAAACACAAACAAACCAGCAACCTGCAGCAAGAATAGTCCCCGTAGTTCGACACAACACAAGTCTTCGTAACATTTAAACAGTTTATTAAAACATACAGCGTTTCGTTGTTTCCACAACGTCTGCAGAAAAAAGCAAAGTCTAAGAATGTTCACAATCAACAATGTGAGTCTTAACAAGATTTTAAATATCACACTGTTGATTGTGAACAGTTTAAGATTTGCTTTTTCAGAAAAGAAGCTTATGAAACACACACACACACGGAAGGGACGGAGATGAACCTCGCCTATCTACATGAACTCACTACAGTATGAAGCATTTACAGAGCAGCTACGAGTTTACTGAAGAGAGTGCTGTCAGAGGCATACTTGTAGGCTGGTGACGTCACCCGCAAGACAATAGTTGGCAATAGCCAAGGTATGTGTTGCGGAGAGTCTAAAAGCATGTTCATTCGCAGAGGCAGCTGGGAACACACACACACACACACACACACACACACGGAAGGGACGGGAGATGAACCTACGCCTATCTACATGACCTTACTACAGTATGAAGCATTTACAGAGCAGCTACGAGTTTACTGAAGTGAGCGCTGTCAGAGGCATACTTGTAGGCTGGTGACGTCACCCGCAAAACAATAGTTGGCAATAGCCAAGGTATGTGTTGCGGAGCGTCTTAAAGCATGTTCATTCGCAGAGGCAGCTGGAAACACACACACACACACACACGGAAGGGACGGAGGCGAACTTCGCCTATCTACATGAACTCACTACAGTATGAAGCATTTACAGAGCGCTACGAGTTTACTGAACAGAGCTGTCGGAGGCATACTTGTAGGCTGGTGACATCACCCGCAAGACAATAGTTGGCAATAGCCAAGGTATGTGTTGCGGGCGTCTAAAAGCATGTTCATTCGCAGAGGCAGCTGGAACACACACACACACACACACGGAAGGGGCGGAGGCGAACCTCGCCTATCTACATGAACTTACTACAGTATGAAGCATTTACAGAACGCTACGAGTTTACTGAAGTGGCTGTCAGAGGCATACTTGTAGGCTGGTGGCGTCACCCGCAAGACAATAGTTGGCAATAGCCAAGATTTGTGTTGCGGGCGTCTAAAAGCATGTTCATTCGCAGAGGCAGCTGGAAACACACACTCACACACACACACACACACACACACGGAAGGGACGGAGGCGAACTTACGCCTATCTACATGAACACACTACAGTATGAAGCATTTACAGAGCAGCTACGAGTTTACTGAACAGGGCGCTGTCGGAGGCATACTTGTAGGCTGGTGGCGTCACCCGCCAAGACAATAGTTGGCAATAGCCAAGATTTGTGTTGCGGGCGTCTAAAAGCATGTTCATTCGCAGAGGCAGCTGGAAACACACACACACACACACACACACACACACACACACACACACACACACACACACACGGAAGGGACGGAGGCGAACTTCGCCTATCTACATGAACACACTACAGTATGAAGCATTTACAGAGCAGCTACCGAGTTTGCTGAGCAGAGCGCTGTCAGAAGCATACTTGTAGGCTGGTGGCGTCACCCGCAAGGCAATAGTTGGCAATAGCCAAGATTTGTGTTGCAGGGCACCTAAAAGCATGTTCATTCGCAGAGGCAGCTGGAAACACACACACACACACACACACACACACACACACACACGGAAGGGACGGAGGCGAACTTACGCCTATCTACATGAACACACTACAGTATGAAGCATTTACAGAGCAGCTACCGAGTTTACTGAACAGGCGCTGTCGGAGGCATACTTGTAGGCTGGTGGCGTCACCCGCAAGACAATAGTTGGCAATAGCCAAGATTTGTGTTGCGGGCGCCTAAAAGCATGTTCATTCGCAGAGGCAGCTGGAAACACACACACAGAGACACACACACACACACACACACACACACACACGGAAGGGACGGAGGCGAACCTCGCCTATCTACATGAACACACTACAGTGCGAAGCATTTACAGAACAGCGCTACCGAGTTTACTGAGCAGGCGCTGTCAGGAGGCATACCCTATGTGGGTGGTATCATTTGCAGAGGCAATGCGCCCGATCGGGAGTTAGGTCAGAGTGCGCAGTCACGCAGCCTGTTACCATCCCAAGGTGGCCGTGCAGTAACTGCGTTAGTGCTGCAGTCGGGAATACCAAGTAACTACTGATCAGTACATCACTGCCTACTGGGCATGCTCAGACACTTAGACTCGGCACAGAGCAGACATGCATACACATGGTGCGACGGCATGGGTGGCGTAATGTGGACCGTCGTGTGTGTCCAGCCACACAACAGAAACCTGGCCATGCCACAGACGTGGCCGTTGCGAAGGATACAGGCATGCACCCGGGGTATAACTGCAGTCGGCCGCGGTTTGCACTGTGCTGTGTGTCTATCTACACAGCTGCCTACTGGGCATGCTCAGACACTTAGTCGGCACAGAGCAGACATGCATACACATGGTGCGACGGCATGGGTGGCGGAATGTGGACCGTCGTGTGTGTCCAGCCACACAACAACACCGGCCATGCCACAGACATGGCCGTTGCATCGGGAATATCTAGGTGCAATTAACCATGTGTAGGACTGGCCTACAGTTTGTTGCATGCTACAGACAACCCTCCCAAACACAGGCTACCTGCACAGATGTCCTGAGGACACTGGTGAGTGGGCATGCTCTCACAACAGCACCGTATTGGGTGACATGAACCACCCATACATAGACTGGGAACATCAGCCATGGCACAACACACTCGCCACGGTCACAGGTGTTCTCACACCTGGCCACTGTTAAACAGCCATGCACCATACATACTAGGGGATGTCTGACAGTTCTGCCCATCACACATGGTGAGGATATGCCCCACACAGGATGTACAGCCCTCAATGGTGATGCCAGACCGTATAGTGGATCCACTGGTCATCCACATCCTGTAACCAACACCGGCATGGCGGACCTAAGTGATGACCTCTCCACAACAAACCACACACATCATACGACCGGTGTGGTACCCTACAAGTCCTCCATGCCAGTGTTGAACCCAGGCCAGACCGGCAACCGCCTAACGAATGCATTCTCTGAGCACCCACATGCATGTCTGCAACAGGCAAACATGATAACATCAGGACCTTGTCCACCACAGGTAGGCACATGGTGTGGTGGACCCCAGCCACTGACTAGCTGTACATCAACAGTTGGAGGTAATACATGACAGAGCAATGTCACTACCAGGGAAACCATCTCCCATTCATACCGGCGTCACCATACGGCCACACATACAATCATCCACGGCGCTTGTGGGAGTGGTACTGCAGAGGGCACATGAGACAACCATAGGGCCTTCCTTAACTGTGGTAAGGACATGGTTGGGGGCACACAGACTTGGCTGGAAATGGTCCAGAATGGTACAACGGTCACTGCACCCACAGACATTGTCTGCAAACCAGCGGACATCTTCCATGCATACATCCCACCCCAAGAGGGACATATCCATCCACCAGAGTGTAGCCTCCCAAACATCTCATAGGGCCTGGGGTGATCCCATATCTGTATGGCGGTTGACACAGCACCACTGGGCACCGATGGTGTCCCTGGCTGTGTGCTACCCATCCTCATTGA
Source organism: Protopterus annectens (assembly GCF_019279795.1). Taxonomy (NCBI): domain Eukaryota; kingdom Metazoa; phylum Chordata; order Ceratodontiformes; family Protopteridae; genus Protopterus; species Protopterus annectens. The sequence goes on along the minus strand of NC_056741.1, from coordinate 582,698,869 downwards.
GGGCCTCGGCCCACACATGCGGCCACTGTGTCATGTTAGCCTTACTATGGGCTATGTCCCCAATGGACGTCATATGGCATCTGTGGTCCCACTATGCCAGGGTAGTGCTCTTATGGACTGTAGACAGCCACACCCTATCCGCTTGACAAGCCTTGTCTGCAAAGCTGTGGGGAGGTCCATACAGGTGCCCATGGATACAGACAGCGGTGTACAGCCAATGCGGAACATACCCACAACAACATAGTCAAGGCGGATCCTGCCTCCCGAACCTGCTCGTCCTGTCTGGAGTGGTCACCAAGGCCATTGATGGGGATACGTGGGTTTGCACACAGTACCATGACCTGGTGGGTGCGTTCAGAGCACACTACACATGGGACTCATGGAAAGGCTCGCCAGCATACATGTGTGGACATATGTCACCCGATGCTTCTCAGAAAGGTTGGAGGTCACACCACACAGGGTTGGTGTTCCTGGTGCCTTGTCACACTCATATCTGGTCTCCAGTGGAGGCCCACAGGGCTCAGTCCTGGGCCCCTGCCATATGGCATTCGACCTTTCAATGTGCATGCAATCATAGGGGGATTGTGGCAGACAAGGTATGCAGATGACTACGCACGGCCACCATACCCAACACCCCATGTGACACGGACATCCACCTAGGGCGTCATAGACATGGATAACTGGTGCCAGAGCCATGGCCTGCTACTACATGCCAGAGAAGGTGCAGACCTACCCAGTGTGAAGGACATGTTCGGCCCAATGTCACATGTAGGTGGTAAGCCATTCCAGATGGTGGACATGTTCATGGAAATGGCTACACCTGTCGTTAACATCTGTCAACACACACAATGGCAATGTGGGTGTGAAGACATTCCACTGTGGCCTCCTGGTCTGGAAGGAATCGCATCGACATCAGGGGTGTTCATTGTACCCCTGTACACATCACACACCAGAGCAATGACTGCGTACATTGGCACATCTGGCCTGTAGCTAACCTGATGCCTGCAGCACTCGGAAGGACATAAGCGTTACACAAGGCGGGGATAGCGGTGCTAGGACATGTGTCACAAGCTGCATGACCAAGGGGACTCTGGCTGTAAACCTTCACAGCACATCTGCTCTGTGGTGATCTGTGCCTGGCATACACGGCCATGTCTGACCTGGGTGACATGGGCATATTCCACTTCTTAGGCTCCAGGCAAACACGGGCACAGAAGCGACTGTCACACACATCACCACAAAGATGAGTGTGGCGTGCTGAGGAACAGGGTCAATGGCGGAGACCCCTACAACACGAGGAGTGCCAGCCCATGTGAAGGAAAGGCACTGATTGCCTTCGTCCAGGAGTAATAATGAGGTGTGGATGTGTGGATATAGTTATGCGCCAGGCATCATCTGTGTGTCAGTGCTGGACGAGGGACTGGGGACTGATGGATGTGGCATCCCCATCCTGAGGGGTGTTAGCAGCCACACACGGTCATGCTAGGTCCACACATGTCGTAGGGCACATACCCTGTTATGTACATGTGCAACTATGTTCCTATGTAGGGGTCCATGCCGAGTGCGGGTACCTGTGCTATGCTGATGTTGCCAGACATGCCTGTGGGTACCCCGACTATGCGTGGGGAACTAATTACAGTGCTCCCAGTAGGCACATGCAAGTACACCATCATTGTCATACGGGTTAACTGAACCAACATGGTGCTACACATGTAACCACCACACATACTGTGTACACAGATCAATGAATGCTGCACCTGTCCTGCATGGTATGTCTGCTGCATGATGTCAGTGCACAACCCACATCACATACACACCTGTCACCAGCCATACACACACACCACAACATACACACCACGTACTATGCGGACACAGGTATCACATACACCTCTCACTATCTTGTCCACCCTGTGCATCAGAATATGTTTGCATAACCATGCACTGATGGTGTAGCTCACAGTTATGTGGCAGAGACTTCATCATATGCACAGGGTGATATGTGTGCCACAGGCATAGGCTGTACCAATGGATGACATCATGTGTGTGTGTAAGGGCCTGTGCATTGACTGGGCATGACTGTGTACATTGCATGTGGGTGTGGTGGAGCCCTACAGTCGTGTTTGCTGTGTGTGGGTTTGTGTGTACACAGTTCAGTAATCTGTGATGCCTACACGGGTATGCTTGGCAGCCCCAGACTGTACAGTGCAGGTGTTACGGCTCACTGTGTCCGCCTGCAGCGGCGTGACCGGGCCTGCCTGGGGTCGCGACGGGCACGACGGTGTAGGTACAGACAGTCCACTCTCCGATGTCACATGTCCGCTGGAAGCGTGCCGCCCGGGCCGTCCAGGGCCACGTCCACGTGGCCTGCTCTGTCCTGGTGTGGTCGGTGTAGTAGCAGCTGCACTGCTGCTGCTACCAGCACTGGGTGGGTGGGCATGGGAGGTGGCACGCTGCGCTGACCTGCACCAAGTGGTGTTGCTGGCCTCACGCCCGTGCCCTATGCCTCACCCTACCTGGTGTTCCTGCACGGACAGCCCACGCTCAAGGATGGCCATGCCTCGGTCGAGGATACCAGCCATCTCACCCAATCTCCTATCAGAACATCGGCAAGATGCTGTTGGGCATTCGCCAATGCCTGGATGTTGTCATTCAAGGAACGGATTGCAGACCTCTGCAGCCTCTGCCCTTCCTGGTTCTGCCGTTCGGCGCGTGCCTGCGCCGCCATTACAGTCTGGAACATCGTCTGGTTATACCAGCTGCTGCACCTGTACGGCAGGTGTATGTCTAGCGGTGCTCCCCCTCGAGCAGCACCCACCACATGCCAGCGTGGCACTGCACCAGTCATTACACTGGCAACATCGTGTGTACCCACACCTTCTGCAGCCACCACACATTCCTGCTCGATGCCAACAGACGCTGACTGACCGTCATCTATGGGCAGCGGTGTTGGGGTATGTGTCGGCATCGAACCGTGTTCAGGGATGAAGGGGCGTAAGTGTGATGTTATCCAATGGCACAGTGTGTGCCGGTGGCGGCCCTCGCTCTGCCTCATGCACATGGTCATCACCACTAGTATCTGTGGGGACACTAGCATCAGCTGGACCGCGGGAGGGAACTCACCTACAGCACCTGTCAATACAAAGGCATACCGTCAGTTACAATACACACACACACACACACACACACACACACACACACACACACACACACACAGACATCATGCATGTGATATTGCAGGTGGCATGCAGCATTCACACACCACAGACCAGTGAATGTAGACCAGACATTCCTAGTGGCAGTATGCACACTGCCCTGGTGGGAACAGTACAACAGGCAGGTGTCTTTTAGTAGGCATGCAGTACACACATTCATGGTAGTTTGCATGCATCACCGTGATACACCGTGTGGCCACAGGCGAGTTGACAGTACACATGTCTGCCGACACTATGTCATGTACACCGCAAACATGTGTGGTATCATGTGGACATGTGACGATGGTGTCCCACCGCATGCACCACATCACAATGGCTGTCATGGTGCAGTGTTATGTGTACAGTCTACAGATACAATGTATGGGTAACAGGGATGTCTGTGCAGGTGCGGTTGGTGTGAGCTGTGTACATAGCTGTACAGTGTGGAGTGCGGGCACTGTGCCACTGCACAGTAGCAGGACACAGTTATGTTTCTGTGTGATCGTGACCTGGACGCATTACATTGCCATGTCTGTCAGTCAGTTAAGCCGCTCAGCAGCACGTATGTGGTGGATATTGGAGGCACCTGTAGTAGCTGTGTGGGGCACTCCATGTCAGTGGTGTACTACATCGGATGTCAGGGGGCCACTATAGTGATGATCCCACTATGTGTGTACAGGGTGCAACGGTGACTACCCACTGTGGATGTACTGTGTGGCAACATGCCTGTAGGTATCGACCATGGCCTTGTCTGTCTGGGTCATTGACAATTGTGTGTGGTGGACATCGTGCACATGGCCCTGTGGTGGCCCATGTGACATACAACCATAGTAGTGTAAGGTGTCACATTCCCTACAGATATGCAGACAGTGTGGATGTCTGCTATGTCGTGCATAGGTCATGTCATGGTGTGACAATGTTGCAGCCAGACATCCACGTGCATGGGACATGGCATGTGCCATGTCTAGCGTGTGCACCGATGCAGGGGCATAGGTCACATTGGTAACACCTGTGCTCTGGCAAGATCACAGCTCACTATGTGGTACTGTGTGCATACTGCAGAGGCATACCGATGCATACTACACATGCAGCCATTGTGGAACACCTACACCATTGTATGCATAGCTGAATGCACGTGACACACCAATAGGTCATGTGGTGTCATGCCACTCTACGCTAACGGTTGTATCTACTGTACATGGGTGGTGTGTGTGTCGGGTGGTGCAACCTGTATACCGTGACTGGGGCACACACAGGTGTGCATGTCATGCCTGGACACATGGGGAATATCAATACACCATATCATGCCTTTGACTAGCAACAGACTTACCTGCAACAGACCCTTGTGTTTGCGACACGCCAGACGTACCTGTAAAGGGATGACACAAAGGTATACACATTATCCATTACTATCGCCACAGTCAGCAGTGTGCATGTCAAATCATGCGTCTGTGAGTTAGCATGTGCTATGCACATGTCTGCTAACACAACATAGCATACTGTAGTATGCGTCTTGTGTGGCCATATACCTGGCATGTATGGCTATATTATGTGTTGTACGATGACACCCACCCCCATGTCACTTATCATACAAACATGCAACCCTGACTTACCATGCAGCTCCAAGCTCATAGTTGGGAGACACCCACCTCCACGATGGACACATGGGTTTCTGCGTGTTGTTCCGTGGGTGTCCCCAGACTGGCCAGGAGCTCCTCCGTGGCTGTGAGTGGGGGCTGGGTTGGTGGCCCACCACCTGTCCCACGTTGTTGTCTGGCGATTGCAGCGGCACGCTGTCTTGCATGCAGGATCAGGTCTGTGCAGTGCCTGCGGATCTGCTGATAAGTGCGGTTGTATCCGCCCAGGCTGTTCACCCTCCTGCACAACTCCTCCCACATCTCCTGTCGTTCCTGTGCCTGCTGTGGCACATGACTAAATAACATGTTATGATTACTATGGAGGTATGGTATGATCACCTCCTCCTCCTGTCGACTGAATGCAGGAAGCCGGGATCGTGGCATTATCTGTAAGACATAATGATGGTGGCAGGTCACATTTACACTGCTGTGCTGGCATACTGTTGGAGATACATTGCTATGACAAGTGCGACATCTGCACAGTAATCTGTGAAAGGCATCGTGGCAGTGACACAGCCGATGTGTTGGCTTCACACCATTGAGCAGTGTGTGCCACATCATATCTGTTTGCCACCCCATCACACTGTACACGCACCATGTAGATGTTAGCCAGCTGTGGACATGTGTACCTGGCTGCACCTGTGTCCATATCACTGGCATAGGGCCCCATGTGGCGTCGGTGGTGCCGTTCCCCCGGGCGCTGTGTATATGTCAGTACACATCACGTCTGTAGCCATTGTGAACGTCAGCAGTGGCACTGTACACATACACATGGACACCTGCACATGCATGTGTCGTGCCATGTACATCCACACAGCACTGTGCGGGTGTTGGACAACTTGCCACAGCTCACCTGTGTTGCACATGTGATAGACATAGGGCAATGTGTAACCATGACACATTAGCAGGACAGGCCATGCATAGCATGTACACACACACATTGTCCAAAGCATCACACAGCACCTGTGACACCACAGGGTGCATCACCGCCACATTACTGCTGTGTATGGTTGATAGTGAGAGTGCCTTTTGTCCATTGCACCATGTAGGACTGTGATAGCTCATGCAGCCTTGCTGGGCAGGTCTGCATGGTATGGCAGGGTATGCCACATACATGGCACTGGGTTGTGATCCACCTGGGGTTTTACGATATTGGCAGGGTGGCTGTCCATTCCATATGTCAGTGCTATGTGTATATGGACATTCAACATGTCTATCGCCATGGTGTGGACACTGGCCTCAAGCGAGGTATGCTGCACGCTGCTTGCTGAGGGTGTGTCTGGTGCATGCAGGTATCACACATCCATGCATACACTGTAACCCTGGCAGGTGCTATGTGCTGGGATATTGATCAACACAGTGCTGTATGTGGACACACACCACTATCCCGTGCACATGGATGGTTGCCTGCACTGATGTGGGTACCACATATGTGTACATCTAGTGCCTGCTGCCACCCCCATGTCTGCTGCTGCACTACACCGCCATCCCTCCCTCTGTGAATGTGGTGTTGGGCACAGCATAGGTATCCATGTATGGGGACAGGGATGTTCACATAGCAGGGTCACTGATGGTATCGTCGATCAGACCATATGCGTATGACGCACCCCTCACACATGTGACACATTCATATTGTTGTTCTAGCGGTGACACAGCTATATTGCTATGTCGGAGACATTCACAGCCATACATACACAGATGCATGCACGTCCATCTGTGGCATGGCCTGGACTATTGGTGTGGTTCGGCACATTACATGTTTGACTGCAGCTGGCACAGACCTACTGTGCACATGTCTACACGGTAAGCCTGTTCTACAGTAGGCATCTGTGATGTGCTGTGCACATGTCATATCTGCACATTTGGTTGGTGTCCATCGGTCCACGGGCCAGTGGTGGGACACACAGGGATGTTGCTGAACATATATGCATGCAACCCTGTACAGCTGTAACACTAGCCTCTCAGATGCTCATGTGTGGTGGACATGAACACCGTACACACACATGTGGTTGTGGCCTGCCGGCCATACCCATCTCCTCCTGTGGGTTGCTATCATCCCACACACTCCTTGTATTGTATGTTCAGGCTATGGACCTATGTGGGGCTTGTGTGCATGCAATACAATACTATATGCCTTTGCACCCATCACAGACAATGTCACACAGGTACACCGGCAGCCGTACACATCACAGCTTGTTGTCAGCACGTCACATGTGGTACACACATAACACATCTCCTGTGGGACATGGTCATTTATGCGGGCATGTCCAGTAGTCACATACCACAGCTACCCCTACATGGCGGCTATGCAGGACATGTGTGTGTACAGCTACTGTGACATGTACACGAGCAATGCCCCCTACATACAACACATGGTACTACCTGTGAGGTATGTGTGTCTGCGGCCGTGCTATGGCCATAGATGACAATTGTACATCAATATGTGCAACATACCTCATTGGGGTTGTCATGTGCACATGTTCCATGTGTCAATGCATTGTTTGTGTCTGTTGGGCGGTCATTGTTGTGCATGGTTTACATGGCTGACATAGCGTACTGTGTCTGATTCAAGGTACTTCATTGGGCTACCAGCATTGTACATTTCTACAGCACATTCCAGCCATCATGTAGCCAGCTTAGATGACAGTGGGAGGTGTTCCGCCATGTGCACATATGTCACACAGTACGAGGGTGACTGACACACATTGTCAGGACTGGGTTCTGACTGCTGTGGATGTGTGTACTGGTGTTGACAACCATGACTGCACCAGATGGTGTCTTCTGGATGTGTAACATTCACAACACACACCTACATTCACATAGCAGCACATCGTCCACGACAATGGACATTCCTGCATGAACACTGTGTGCGGTATGTCTGTATGACCACTGCATATATCACTGGTAGCCACCAGCATGGCTGCCTACAACAGCAGTGTGTATCCTGTGCAAACATGGGTTACACCAGTCACAACACACCTGTGTCAGATGGCCCTGTAGTGGGTGACAGTGCAGTTCCATACATCATGTAACAGTATACATCGTGCACCAGTATGTTGCAGACATGTGACCGGCTGTGCTAGTCGACATATGCACACATGACACATCACCTGGTACACCGTGTCTGCCTTGCCACCTGCTATTGTGACCACCCTGTGATGACATTGTATGGCCCACATGGACTGGGACATGTGATGGCTCAATGGTGAATTAACCCTCCAGGTGTGTGTCTAGCCAGGTGTCCAGTAGCCAGTGGTCTGCATGCAGGGATAGTGTACATTGGCCTACTCTGTCACTGGGACTGTTGACTATGGTCATACTGTAGTTATGCAGGCATGTGGTGTTTGTCCAGTCTGATAGTCGTGTTCAACCACACTACCGTGGCACACATGACCTGTGGACATCTGCCTAAGGTGTGCAGCCCACATGTACATCTTCACATGCTATGCTGCCTGTGCAGTGGTGTCACATGTCTGTCTCCGGCAGGGCTGTCACAGGTAGGCACAGCATGCAGTGATGTGTGACAATGCTTACACCCTCCACTGTGCTGTACACAAGCACTGCACACACAGTACAGCACACATGTCATTTATCTGCAGTGCCTGGGACCTGCCTCCATGCCCTACGGCACACCTGCCAGTCCAGATTGTACACAGATCATACCTCCCAGGCACATACCTGGACTGCAACACACACGGGTGGGTGGCTCCCACACCACACAGTGATTTACACACATACTGTATATTCCCAAGACACATTGCATCATAGGTAATCCATGTTCAGATACCCATGTTCGTGACCTTCGCACATTGTGACACGCGACAGTGAATACACTGTACACCACAGGTTACATGCTGGTCGTGTTGGCATACTGTACATTGCACCTAGGACAGTTGCTACTGCTATGTATTGACAGCAACACGCCCTTCCCTAGTATGGACTCCCATGTACCCACACATGCTTGGCCATGCAGTGTGCATAGCTGGGTGACACATTACGACACATACCATACCTACACTACCCTCGGCATGCAACAAACCTCCATGTGTCTGTGTGCTAGGCCTACACATCCCCTCTGTTTGCTGAACATCCATGCTTCTCATCCCTGCTAGCCACACCCTAAACACACAACCATAGCAGCATGCATGGTACATACACTCTACAGCCGGTATTACTGACATCCACTGACAGAGGTAGTTGATGGCATGGCACCCCGTACGATGGACAGTCTACATGCCTATGCCAACACTGATCACAGTGCACTTCTGCTGCATTTACACACTGGTAGGGACCATGCTATTCCACACAGAGACATGGTGGTACTGGCCTTTTCACAGACGCCACAGTGGTATTCCTGTTCCATGCACACGTGCTGTATGGGCACATGTGCAGGCTGTTGCACGGTAGTTATTTTCACCTGTGTGTGGTGTGTCACTTGACAGTCATGGTGTGTCCTCATGGTGCATGACATACTCCACAGCTAGCTACCTACACATGACTGCCAGACATTGCAGTGTGGGCCCTCACGCAGTGTGGTGGTATGTCTCTGCTGTTTGACTACATCCACATTCAATGCAGCATACCACAGTCATGCAGGCATTGCCAACACAGATGTTGCTGGCATCGTGCCTGCCAATGGGGTACCTACCAACAATACACACTCTCACTCACTACAGGGTTCCAATCCTTGGCTGGACATTGTATTAACCCTGTGGACACATACATAGTACTGCCATGCACATGTTATGTCCGGGAACACAGTCCCAATGTCACCTCCAATCGCCATGGTTGTTGTACGCCACCATCCTGCCTGTTATGTTCCTGTGCAGCAGCACACTGCATTGACTGCTAGCCCAGTCATGTATGCGTTGTGTACCCTGACCACCATACTACCACATCTATCACACTACACATGGGTGGTACTGCATTGCGTATGGGGCTGCATTTGTACACCCATGACTGGGCCATTCAGTATGGCACTGGGCCACATCTTGACATACATGCTTCACACACTCATTGACTACCTGCATGCCTTTACTGGCACCCTTGTTGGGCTTATGTGCCACAGCACACCACATCCCATGCTGGCCACCTGTCATACTATTGCATGGGTGGTTGGGGTGGTACAGAGGGTATCACATCAGACATGATCCGCTCTTTGCCCTTCAGTGCCATTCCACTTTATGCTATTGCCAATGTACACATCCAGCATCACATCGTACCCTATGTCTCGGGATGTTACGCCATGTGCCTCCTGTACAGGTCACACAGTGGTGCAGGCATATCATGCTAACTACAACAAGTCAGGGACGTGTGACATTGCACAGTCCTCAGACATGTGGCCCCTCATGCTCAGTATTTGCATATGTACACTACCTGCTGTCACACAGTATTGTCCATGCCTACATATACCACATCTACATACCTGGCAGCATTCTAGCTCATCCTACTCATATTGCTAACAACCATACAGGTGTCAGTGTGGCAGATATATCATGTAGATATCATTGCATCAGTTACATCACACATAGTGCATACACATCACCTTTGTATACTGACAGTCATGCGGTGTGTATCACATGGATACTGTCCCTATACAGGCATATCACGTTGTACATGGTTGATGTACACACACATGCCCCACATGGTGCTGTGGTTGCCATATTCCACCATGGCGTGGGTACACATGTGCAGGACCACGCATTTCTGGACCGTATGTCTAGCTGATACCTTGGGTGCCCTTGTACCTGTGCCATACACACATGTACACGCGGGCAGTGTTACAATAACACATGTGTGGTGTACCTTACACAATGGATACAACGTTACATGTCTCAGTATAGTCATGCTGTGATCTCTACCCGGCTCAGACAGTTTACATATGCAAATGACGGTCATGTAACACATCTGTACTCACCTGCATGCCACTAACACAGGAGTGTAATCTACTCTGCCATGGGCCATGTTCTCCGTAGTACTGATGCATGTAGTACTCCTACATGGCGTTTGCAGTGGGCAGGGTGGGAGGAGCAGTCCTGCATGTGTGCACACATGCCACATTGCTCGGCCCGGGCGTCTGTGTGACATCCACAGACTGGACACACACCGTGCTGTGGGACATAGGTCCTGTGCACATCCCACAGGGGCACACTGTGTCACTAGTCATGTGATAGCTCCCTTGCTGGTAGGGTGACACAGACCCATGGTACCACCACAGCGGATGTACTGTATAGACATACAGTTGACATACACTTCTGCCGTTCAGTGGACACTACCATGGGGGGGTGTCACTACTGTGTACATTGCACATGTGTTTACACACGGCCCTGCTGGACATCATTGTGGCACACATTGCACCTGCTACGGAACGTTTGGACATGGTTACTTGCTGTTCCCTACATTTCGGGTACCTATTCTGCTACTACATTGTCCCATATGTGCAGGCCATACATATCTTGTTTATGTACATAACATTAGGCCATCCCTCCATCATGCATGCTATGCCTGTGATACTGTCTATGATTTCTGAACATATCCATCATGACAGCTTTGCATTACACATAATTGACATAGTCACCCCTACTGCGTGGGATACGTGCATGTCGTGCGCACATTCCGCATGACATTGACGGTATATGCCCATGCACATGTGTGCTGTGACACTATACATACATGTCCTATCCCCTGCTGTGGCACTTCATTGTTGGATATCCACTGCCAGCATCAGCGTGGGTGGTGGCATTGTTCTGTGTTTGAAATCCCTATGGCAGACCTGGGGTAGGGTTACCACCTGTCCCACTTTGCAAGGGACAGTCCCTCTTTGGGCAGTTGTGTCCTGACAAAACATATTACAAATGGCAAATGTCCTGAGATTGTAGGACATAATTATGTCCCATTTTTATGTAAGAGTTGCATAACATAGTTATTTATGTATGTAAATTCCTAAATGTTACAAGACACACAATAAGCAACTAAACTGCTACAAGACTACGCTTTTATTTAGGCAAAAGAGTACAGTTCTACCCTTTGTACTGACCATGGGTATGTGTCCACCTGTAACATCTGATGTGTGTCCCGAAAATGTCCCACTTTGGCCATTTGAAAAGGTGGCAAGCCTAACCTGGGGTTATCCCGGGTGTGTACATGTTGTCCCACTGCTGTGCACACGTTGTCCACAATCGTTGGTATGCTGCGCGGCTTAGCATCACATAACCAACTTTCACCACTCTCTTCCTGATGGACAGGTATCTTTACCTACACACAACGTTCACATACTGTACAGATTCGTCATACGTATCATGCGTTACACAACAGTACATCTCGTGGGTTCGACATACCTTTCCGGCCTTTGGTTCTGTATTCGTCAGTACTTGCTTGCTACTCCTTCTTTTGTATTCGGTATTTGTTCGGTATGAACATACGGTTTGAATATCCAGGGAGTCTTCCTTATATTCGTCGTCACCTGAGGCATGTGGGTTCATCACGCCAATAGCTGTTCCTCGGTGTGTACTTATCGCATATCACGGTGATCCCCTCCATTAAATGCGTTATGCGTCGGCACTGGGCCATGGTTCATTCCTCGTGTGGCCGTTGGTTATTTGCAATACCTTCGTGAGGATGGTATGTATTGTATCATGTTTGTGTGACTGCATCCGCTATGTGTGGTGTCAGGTACATTTCGCTGTGGTGTTAGCCGTGGATTGTGTGTGTTGGGTATGGTATTCTGTTCGACATGTGGGTCTCCGTGTCCTGGCGGCGTCTGTCGATGGCGTTGTGCATTCAGATGTGTAACATAGCTGTTATATTCCTGTACACAGTGGATGCAAGGATGCAGCAGCTGCTGCTAGTGTTTCCCAGCGGCTTGTTGTGGGTATGCCGCTGTCATTGACTGCCTGTATGTTTTGCTACGGTTTTAGCTGTTATCCCTTTGATATGTGCGATGGGGTATATCTGCGGATGTGGGTGGCCAGTGCGGGGTGTGGGTCTTGCATTTATACATACAAGATATGCTTGTGTGTGCTCCATCCCTGCTTGGGGAGCTGCAGGTTACCTGTCTGTTGTTCTGGGAATGTTTGTTTTGTTGATGTCGTGTGGTGTCGGTATCGCCTGCATGTGTGCTTCCTGCACGTATTCCTCCTTCACATCGGTTATATATCTGCGGATGTTCGTCCGTGCCTACTATCCATTGGCATTTTGTCACTGATAGTTACGGTGATTGTGGTCCTATACCTGGGACGGCCTGTATGCTACCGGTAGCCTCCTATTCGTGTGCCGCTTGCTTACTTAACGGTCGTGGAACACACAGCGGTATTTACGGGACCGTAAGTGTTCACGATCGGTGCCGGGATAGCACATTCGTATTTTCGCCGTACATGCCTGATGCTGTGTAACGTTGCCGACGTATCGTGTTGAGTCTACCTTATGGCCGCCATACATACGGTAATGGTTTGTACATGCGTCCTTTGCATCTCCTGTTGGCTATGGCCCTGTGGTACATTCTGGGACATTTCCGCTTTGCATCGTTTTACATCGCCACGTGCATAGCCACTGAGGAGATGTCAGTACTACTTTGTGGGTACTGCTGTACATACGCCTATGGTTACTGTACTGTATGCCTACGCATGTTATTACACTCCGCCTGTGACATGTCATCTACATACACATTTTACAGTGGCACACACATTACACACACACAGCGGAACACACGACAACCTCACCTCACACATACACATATTGCCGCCATGGCTCTCAACCTTCTATTTCCGAAATGAGGAACACACACATTAGTAATGTGGAACAAATGGGCATAATGTGGAACACATAGTAATGGCATAGTAACAACTTCAGCTAAGTAGGTCATAGGATGATTAAAATATGCTGATTTACTTACAGTGAAGAACCTTTAATGAATTACTATGATTAATTTCTATTTACCAGGATGTCATTTAAATACATTCCTAACAATGGATGTTTGACAGACATTTTCAATGTGGAACTTTGAGGAACTGCGAGGAACATGAACTGTTTTACACCCCAAATGAGGTGCGTTCCCCATACTCCGGTCCCCTTCACTGGTATGCTTGCCGCTTCGCACCGATGGTTGAACACTATACCTACGTTGGCGCATCGCGGCGGCGTGTATCTCGCACTCATATCCTATGGATATGACACGCTTTATATCCCGTTACTGTACCGTGGACTGGTGATCATCCCGACAGCGGATATGTATTGATGCAGGTTGACATTTCCATGGCTGGCGTTACCTGCTCTGCCCACCCTCCGGATGATCGGGTTGTCGGTCACTATGTTTACTATGTGGAGATTTCGCGTCTTACTTATCTGTGAACTTGCATCCCTGGGTTCCATATTACCCTGTTGTACTTTATATCTGTGTATGCGTACATATATTTCTACATGTGTACTGATATCTATTTCCGTATCTGTGTATGCACATAAGTACATATGTGGTCGACTTGCGGCGATAGTGGCAGCATCTGACTCGCCGTGTGCTGTAGAACCGGCGTGCGGTGAGGTGTTGGTGTTCCATGCTCTGCTGGCTATTGGGTGTGCAGTGTTTGGGGTGCCTTTGTTGGAGTCACACATAGGTCCGCCATACGGTGCACATTACGGCGGACATGTTTGTGTGGCGTCCATTTCACTGTGTGTGCAGGTAAGGAGGTGTCAGTCCATGGGGCCTACACTGTCAAAGTATGTGCTATCGTTCCCTCTTTGCCAGGGCATAGGCATATTGGGTGCCTCCGTCTACCTACTGGGGCTGGCACAGCGTGTTCATGGCGCTGAACGCCCTGTGCCTGTGCTTGCCTTGGCAGTTGTGGCGGGCTTGGTGGCCCTACACCATTATGTCCCTGCAGCAGCTGTTTCCACAGACTCATATTGTGTAGCATACAACATACTATGAATATGTGGGCACATGTGCCTGGAGAGTACTGCAAGGCTCCACGGATGTATCCAAGCACCGGAACCGTGATTTCAAAATCCCAAACACACGCTCTATGATTATTCTGGTTTGTGCGTGTGCCTCATTATGGCGTTCTTGCATGTGTGTGTGTGCATTTCTGATGGGTGTCATCAGCCACGGCTCCAGTGCATAGCCAGCATCCCCACAAGGTGACCTTGTGTGATGTCCCCTGGCGAATACCTGATACAGCTGTGAGGCATGCCAGATATGGGAGTCGTGGAAGCTTCCAGGGCTGCCAGCACACACATCCATGATAATGCCCTGCGCATTGCACATGACCTGGCAATTGATGGAGGGGTATCCCTTGCGGTTTATGTAGCGTGTACCCTGCTCCCTGGGCGGTGACTTGATTTCTATGTGCGTACAGTCGATCGCACCCAGTACCTCCGGGTATTGTGCTACATGGTGGAAGCGGCGCATATTGCTAGCCAACTCCTCCTGAGATCTGGGGAAGTTTATATACTCATGGGCATGTCGTAACATGGCATCCAGGAACTGGTGTAGTACCCTAGATGCTGATGCCTGTGAGATACCCATTATAACCCGGTTGGCCTTTGAAAGGTACCTGTAGCCAGTATTCGCAAGCTCACACATACCTTTGTGTCCACTGGGATGGGCTCCCCTCTGTTGTCTCTTGTTCTCAGGCGTGGCCGGCACAGCTCCACTATTTGCTGTAACGTGTCCCTGTCCACCCTGTAGCGCTCTACTATCTCCAGGTCTTGCAGCCCCTGGTAGGTCACCCTTGGTCTGAACACTCTCCTTCTCCTGTGAGGCCTACGGTAGTTGTCGGCACCGTCCTCTGCAACTCCGTCTGTCTCTGCCACATACCTATGCATCACGGCCACGGCGGCACCCACCATATACATATTAAAAGTTCCCCGTGTGTTTACACCCTACGGTGCGGCGTTTGGGAAATCGTGCTGTGTGTTGTGTGCATTCACACTTTATACTGTTGTGCTGTATACCCGGTGATGTCATTGGGTGTGTCTGTGCAGCCGTATCCATGGATTATTTTCGGTGTTTTACGGTTGCAACTGCAACGGTATTGCCTTTAGTGTTACATTACAGTTGCCTGCATTGGCTTAGCTTTGCATCTTACATTACTGCATCCTGCAGGCACATGGCATATGATGCATTTTATCTGCAGCCGCAGTTATGCTACCTCTGTACTTGGCTGTGCTATTTCGGTTCTTTGTTCTTTGCATTTCTACTACATCCCCTACTATCTTTGCATTCATATGCCTCCCTTTCCCGTTATGCAGGAGTCTGCATACAGAGTTGTCGGCTGCGCGCGTTTGCCCTTCCTGGATTGATTGGTGTTGATTGCTCATTACGGCTCCAATTACACTGCTTCCGCATTTCCTCATATTCTCCGCATTACCTTCCTATATCCGTGGCTGTTGACGGGAGGCCGTCACATGACTGTGTTGGGGAACATAGTCATCCTCGTGCACATGCATCTGTGCGCGCATTATGTACTCTCAGCGCATCTATTTCCTCACACGCCGGTCCTGCTGCTGTGATGTGCATTGTACAGCCCAGGTTTGCTGGCCTCCAATATGCTTCCTCCTACAGTGGCACACCCCTCTGCGATTGACATGTATCTCGTGTAGGCCACTCCTCGGTGTAGTACCGCTGCGCCGTTTGCTCCATCCTTACACCGGCGCCAGCTTTGCGATTCACTATTATCTGCCTCATTTGCATGGCATTGACTGCTAATACATGGTTACGGTGCCGAACAGTCCCAACACTCCTTGACAACCCTTGCGCTGGGGTTGGGCTTTCCATACATACTATGGTGTGTGGTGGCTGTACAGCTGATGTGTATTATACAGCTCTTTTAGGACATTGTCATATTATTTCATTGCTTTGCACCTTCTGTACACATATCTGGGGGTTCTGCTGTGGTTTCTACGTACATGACATTTTTGTCATTATTTACAGTTTGTGCATGTTTTCTTTGGACATTCTCGGTGCCTTTCGCCTTTAGCATATTGCACCTGTATGATACCTGACGTTGACAGCCTTCCGTTACTCCTTGGTCATGTTTGGGTAAATGTAAACCATTTTTTTCAGTTTACATTGCCGTGCCCTTATGCTACGCATGCTCCACTTCGTGAATCGCTATTTGCCTTCATTTGCATGGTGCAATGCCGCACACAGTGTGATTTGCATACCTACGCCGGCGGCGGCGCAGGTCCGGTGCACGCCGGTAGTGCACGTGGGATTGCTTCATACCTGAATCGATCGGTGGCCATATTTGGCTTTATAACGCCGACGCTATGCTGGCGCCTGGCGCAAGGTTCATGAATCCCGGGGAGTATCTCGTAGATTTCCTAAAAGGGGGCTCCAACACACATGCTCAAACCAAGGGAGTAATTGATTCCAAAGGACAAAGGCAAGATACAAAAGGAAACCCTGTCATGTGTCTTTTGAGTGAGCCCTTGGAACAACCAGCAGTCCCCTCATCTGATGACCTGTGCTGCCTATCAGGGATATATGGACTACAAAGTACTTTCTTGTCAACAGATCAGATCATGGAGGGTACAGATGGTGCGGGTAAGAATGTTAAATACTTAGCTGGCTGTACCTGGCAGGCAGCACAGATCCTGCAGCAAAATTTGTGATGTGACATGTCTGAGGAGTGTCAGTCAACAACGTTGCCACAGAATTTTGTAACCAATATAGATGGGCCAACATTCCCATTCAAAAACCCAAGGCACGCAACACTTCAGAAGTTCAGATTTGACAGAATCAGAGAGACTATCAACAGCTCACAGTCCAGTCATGTAATATACTGCTTGATCTGGGATCTATTCTTCAAATAAAAATAAGAAATGTTGATGATGACTGACACCTGGTCTTTCAGTGGCAACCTGCGACCAAAAACAATGTCAAAACCCCAAATGCAAGCCACAAATTCCAGGTAATTCCCTGTCCATATATAATTAATGGAGAGAGCAGAGGAACATTGCATGAACAGACAGTGGAATGCACCAACAGTGCTTCAGTCTTAGCTGGGTCCAGCTTTAAAGAATTACAGGTTATCCAGTTAAGGATCTAATCCAAGCAGTTCTCTGAAGCTGAAAAGTCTGGCATACTCTCTGGAGGAAAGGAAACATAAAACTAAATATCATCAGCAGATGCCTGATTGAAAATATCTCTCCATGCAGTAACCTCTATAGATGGCAACATATACATGGTGAAAAACAGGGGAGCCAAAATCAAATCCTGAGGTACACCACCGTCCTGCAAATGGGAGCTTGGGAAATTCAAACCAGATATCACACAATAAAGTAAGAGGTAAACTGCTCTATACGGTAGCATTTGATGACCCTCAGTACAGTTTCAGAAGCATGATAAATATCCAAAGTTATCAGTGTCAAAGACCATTGAGATATCAGGAAGGACCCAGATGGAATATTATTGCTGATCTCTCACCATCAAGAAGTCATTAAACTTTCTAATAAGGGTTGCATCCATGCTGTGCTTAGATCTAAACCCAGACTGACAAGGCTCTTCTAAGACTTAAATAAACTATGTGATTTATTTATTTTTTTGTCTTTGTTGACTCGAAAAGTGCATTTTTAGTGGAAGATCCAGAAGAAAAGCTCCAGCAGATACATTTAAGATGCTCATGTCATGTGTGAGAACAACTGAGCATAGACCATCTTCTTAATAACTTTTGCAATAAATGGAAGGGTTGACACAGAAGAATAACCTCTTGAGGACCATTGTTATCAAGGTCTCTTTTAATACAGATGGAAGTACCTTGGTCCTCAAAGAAATGTGAACAATTCAGGGAATCATTGGACCTAGAGATTCAAAACAATATCTTGTCTAACATATAGATCCAGGATCCAAAGTGCAATAGGTTGGATGCAAAGCTGAAACAGCACCCATTTCTTATTATTGATGTAATTAAACTCAACACAACATAAGTCTGAATCACCTGTTTCAGACATATCATTACTCTCAGTGGAGGAAGTTGTTACTGCCAGTCCCTTTTTAAAAATCTTTGCTACAATCCTCTTTTCAAATTTTATTTATTTTATTTTATTTAACATTTGTTTTCTGGGAAAGTCCTACTTGGAACAAAGCCAATTTTCAGCGGAGGCCCAGGGAGAAACACTCCAGATACCTGTCTTTGTAAATAATTGTACAGTAAAACTAAAAAAAATGACTGCATCTGACTTAAAATTGCGCATTTTTTTTTTTAAAAGTCTGTGCTCTCATTAAGATACCATAAACATTTCAGGGTTGACCACACTGCCTTTCTAGTCTAACAAAATTGTGTCTGTGAAGAGATGGTAGAGATTCAGTTCACACTAAAGTCAAAATTATAAACATAGTCCTTTTCCTAATTGGAAAGCATTAGGTTTGCAAAATTAGAGGCCAATGCTGCCCCCATTGCAACATTACTAATTTGGTGATAAATTACAACTAGAAAGAAAAAAGTTTTTTCTTAATACCCTTTTAAAGCATTTGCAAGCAATATTAACATCAATGTGGCATACTTCATTCCATTCAGTCAGTCTATGTCCGATCTAATCTAAGCCTACATTGTGGGGAATCAATATATACAAAGACTGAATGTTCCAAACAGAGAATATTCACTTTAATTATATGACGCCATTATCTACAACTGCAATGTTGTTAGACTTAGAGATAAAATTAGCACCACGTTGACAAGAAACATGGCATTATTTTCACCAGATCTTTCAAATGATGTTCTACGTAAATCACCAGAGGAGTCAATTGCAGAAACTGTAGGCCTGAGGAGGGCATTAAGTGTTATTGTTATGAATTTTAAGAATATCAGAAGTCACCCTTGTGCATGGCATATGGACCTTAAAATATTTTTATAAATTTATCAGATCTACCCATTATTTTATTTGCCATGTCCTACATTTGATCATTGATTATTAGATAATATAAGTGACCAGACAATAAAAGATTTGTTTTTATAATGTAATCACCCTGGCTGATTATGACCAAAATGCTCCCTTTTATTTGCTGCATTATATGCAAACATCTGTTATTCTGCACGTCTAAGGACTTTTCTTTGTTCTCCATTGAAATTGTAGATGCACTTACAAAGGATTCTTGCCAGAGCCTGTCTTATCCCATTTTCACTACTAAAACTCAAACACCCTGAGTGTGGTGTGCATGAGTGTGTTAAATATGCTAGATTTTCTAAGCCGAAAGACAACAACAACATAATGAATACTATGGTTGGTAGACCTGCTTGTTTTATGACTAAAAGTGAAGCACACTGGTGAGCTGCACTAAAACATAGGGTCACAAAACTGCCAGTGCTCACTTTTTTTGATTTGCTAAATCAAACCTGAAAACTCAGTTGAACACAAAATGTTTTTGCAGGGTGTTTGTTCCTTTAAACACCCACACACCTCTGCTACTTGTATGCACCAACTCCAAGATGTCTAACCCTCTGAGATACAGTAATTGCAATCTTGTTCAGTGATCACAGTGAATGCGCTTTTCTGATTGGCCTTCACAGTGCTGATCAGCAGTGCATTGCACTTCTGATTGGCACCCAGACTCATCTTGTTGGAAAGAAGAATTAAAGAATTTGTAGTATTCACGTGATTGGCTCTCCCCGATGATACAAATTTCAAACTCTTTTCTAAAAGTTGGTAACAAGCAGTGGTTAATACCTTGATGGCTAAATTATAAACCTTGCTCACTGGGCATGGCTACCAAGTAGCATGATTTGGCAAATGCTTAATTGTTTGATTTGAGTTGTAACATTGCTACACTGTAACCATATTCCATTGTGCAGCTTTAGGTGTAATAAACTGCTCTGCAGCTGGCTACCTTGAAATTGTATAGAGGCTTATCAAAATGGCTATGTTGACATCATGCACAGGCTTTAAGTAATTATCGAATGTGACCAAATGCCATATAATTTCCTGATGTGCAGAGGTACTGATGGATACTACAGTCTGGAAACTGGTGCACCGTTTCAAACATCCTGCCAATGCCCCTGTAATTTGGCAGTACAACCATTCATTTTTCATTTTCAGGAAATAGAAGACATAATGATATAATTTCATTTTTCTAATGTAATCATCCTGGTTCATTAAGACCAAAGTACTCCTTTTTATCTGCTTCATTATATACAAACATTGAGTAGAGGGACACATTCATTAGATAAGTTTGTTTCTTGAATTGTGAAGAATTTGTTGATGGAAGGTAGAGCCACCCTTATAGCAGGACAGAAGAAGAGACAGTGAAATAAATAACTCATTTTACAAAGGCGCTCCATGACAGACCTGGAATGTGCAAGTGCAGCATACATTTCCCTGTCTGCAAATTAAAAAAATACTATATGCAACAAAAGTCTCTGTCTTTTTAGCTACCATTTTGCTGTTAGGTTTGTGAACTTTGCAAAAAAGGCACACTGTTAGTTGAGTGGAAAGATGCCCATCTCACAGCTCCAGAGTGTGTTGCTCAATACTAACATTTGGATACTATTTACATGGCCTTTACATATTCTTCCTGTATCAGTTTAGGCTTTCCCTGGGTGTTCCAGTTTACTTCTATTCCTTTAAAACTTGCTGGTTAAGAAGGTACTGTAAACTGTCTATATATTGTATTTTCCACTGTGCTTGTGAAGTGGGTTATCCTGAAAATGGTCTGTGGACCGGTTCACTTACCTGGTTAACAAATGAATAAATTAAAAGCACTCTCTTTTTCTGTGTTTATGTGTGTTTGTGTGTGTGTGTGTGTGTGTGTGTGTGTGTGTGTGTGTGTGTGTGTGTGTGTGTGTGTGTGTGTGTGTGTGTACATATTTTCTGAGTCTTTATTATTTTCTTTCACTCTGCTTTTTTTGGACAGACCTCAGACTCAGATGGGCATCAGATGTTGAGTTAGATGTAGAATTCAACTAATGGGCAACTATGCTAACAGTTGGGGCATTTTTTTCGGACATATTCTTATAAATCAGGTTTTAGACAGGAGTCCAAATGATATTTTCTGTCCTTGCTTATGAGGCAAGCTCGTAAATATGTTACAGATCTTATCTAATGTATAACTGAAGTTGTATGAAAATGACACTTCATTTTTTTGCATCCTGATCTCTTGGCACTCTGTGTGAGGATCATTAGAGCTGAGGTCAGCCTAATAAGCTGTCAGTTTTTACACAAGTATTCTTGCAGAGTGATCTGGCCTTCTGTGTCCCCATTGCCAAACCTGGCTTACTTTCTGTTATCTCAGACGTTACTCGCACGTGTCTTGACACTATACAAAGAACAGAAATTAGATAGAAGCACACAAAGGCATTATCTCTTCCTTCCTGTCTGAAATGTAGGCTGACTTAATTAGTCTCACTAAGGTCTTATACTCCTCCTTAAAATGTGCCACTACAGCAAGGCCAACAGCCTAAAAATACTTCTAACACACAGACTAACTTTTTCAGAAGACGGATGAAGAAACACAGACACCTCTTTTTTAGAGCAGAGATGAATAATTTAAGCTGTCTTACATATACAATTGATACTTTGAACTGGTGGCCTTGCATAATAAAAAAATTCAAGGATTACAACATGCCCCCAAGCTAGTACGGCACATTGACCAGCATAGCAGATTATAAATATACGTTAGCAATTCATTCTGCAATCACTCAACACAGTGTTTCAGGATTCATCTCTAATTCAGTGTTAACACATAATTCAGTCAGTCATTATTTCTTCCTTTAAAATGTTCTATTGTTCGGTTTAGAGAAGCAGAAAACTCTAAGTTGCTGGTAGTAATTTGTGAGATTGCATTATTACATCTAAACTTTATATTTCTGCTTTGTGGTTCTTTCTTTTTAACTAGGTTGTGGACTGAAAGGAATCATTATAACCCAGCTCACTTACCTGTGAAAAATAAATAAAATCTGGCGTTCATAGAATCTAATACAAGATTACCAGCATCAGAGAGAGAGAGAGAGAGGCCAGCAGTCATCTGTTTAATTTTTATTATGCTGAATTCTTGACTATAACTTTAAATGTCAGTGATTTAGTGAAGGTGCTATCACTGGATGCTGGATTGCCATAGAGATAGTTTTGAGAATATTCTCTGAATCCAGGAAACAAGATGGGAGGGCAGTACAGCAAAGCCACTTGGCTTGGGCTCCAGAGTCTGCTAGTTACGGGGAGGACAGAACAGAAATGGTGTGTAAATTGTGGCAAGGGAGAGTCTTCGGAAAACAGTGAGGAATGTCATCAGAATTTGTGATAGAGGAAGGACAGGGCAGTTCTCATAATCTCAGCTTATGCCTCACAGTATGGTTGTGACAGTGAGGAAAAGAGTGCATTCAGGCAACAGTTGCAGTATCTACTAGATAAAACAGGGCAACATGAATTTGTATTGATAATGGAGGACCTGAATGCACATATTGGGATAGATTGAACAGGATATGAGGACTGCCTGGGTCTACATGGGTAGGGCAACAGGAATGAAGATGGAGAGGCCATTCAAGACTTCTGTCTGATAAATGGTTAGATGGTGGCCGACGCATGGTTCATTCAAAGATCACATACAAGAGAGGCCAACATGTAACTCAGGTAGCCTTCCTCCTAGTAAAGAAAGGGCATTGGTATAGAATCTGTGATTGCAAAGTCATTTCTAGTGAAACGGTCATTCCACAGCATAAACATTGGTTGCCACAATTAGCTGCAAGCAATGGTCACAGAAGGCTCTAAGGTCAACAGAGTCTAGACTGAAGATCTGGAAGTTGACTGGTGAGAAATGATAAGAATTCAAGGCAATAGTCAAGACTCTAGTACCTCAAGAAAAAGAGAAAATAGGTGGCGTTGAAGAAGAATGGCAGCACCTCAAAACAGCATGTGTGAGGAATACAGAACAGACATGTAGCCGAGCCAGATATGGAAAAAAGGTTCATAAGGAAAGCTGATGGTAGAATGCAAAAGTCCTAGGAATCATCAAAAAAGAGGTAGAAAGATTGACCAGGCTAGTTGGTTAATAAAGAGGCTAACAGAACAGTTGCAATATCAAAGAAAAAAGCATCAGAGGTACAGTGTCAGCTTCTGGAAAGTGACTCAGTAGGTGGTACAAAGAAACTCTGTCAGGTTGCAAGGCAAAGACAGAAAGATAAAGAACACTGTTATCAGACACCATTCATGAGGGATGCTAGTGACAGTATGCTTACTGGTCTACAGGACATCAAAGGCAGATGGAAGGAGTACTTCCAAGAGCTTCTGATTGAAGAAAACTTCACAGAAACTGTACTGCCACACAGTAGCATAGCTAGGATGGGGTGAGAGGGTAAACTGCCCCAGGCATAAACTGTTTGGGGGTGTGTGTGATCAGCTGCTTCCAATCATTGTTTAACGTATACTGTCTTTTAAAAGCCAGTATTGCATTTTCAGTCAAACCTGAACGCTGTAGTGCTACATGTGTGGTGTAAACTGTAGCAAGCAGTTTGCTATAGTTTAAAAGAAAAAAAAATGTTTTTCTTTTCTTTTCTTTTCCTTTTGCTAGTAACATCAGAGGGCTGTAGAGCTTCTATGTGGTATAACTGTCTGTAGCAACTGCTTACATTGTAGCAAGTAGTTTACTATAGTTTAGAAGTAAAAAAAAAAAAATATATATATATATATATATATATATATATATATATATATAAACATATATCTATATATATATATATATATATATATATATATATATATATATATATATATATATATTTTTTTTTAAATAAAACCTGTGTGCCGCAACACTCCATGCAGGGTATAAACTGTAGCGACTGTTTGTTACATTTGTAGTAAGCAGTTTGCTACAGTTTAAAAAAAGGATTTCTCTTTTTTTCTTTTTCTTTTTTTTACTAAAATGTGAGGAAGGAGAGTCGGGGAACAGGGTGCAGATACTGGACCTGATTAGCTCCTGAATTTTGGGAACCTCAGGAACTTGATTGGTGATTTTTTTTCTTTTCTATGGAAGAGCTGGAGCAGAAGGGAGGGAATGTATATCTAACCACCTGCTTGGTGTGCCAAGGAAATCTGAAAACCTTTTATTTATGTTTTTTTCAGTTGAAGAGCTGGGGCAGGAGGGAGGGGATGTTCATTTGGCTACCCTGCCAGTGTAAGGAACAGACCTATGTTGAATAGCTGTGGCAGGAGAGGGAGGGGCGTATATCTTGCCAGCTGGTTGGTGTGCCAAGTGAAGAAGGAGCGTCTTTTTTTTTTTTTTTTTTTATATTGAAAGCGTGAGGCAGAAAGGTCAGAGGCAAGGGGCAGACATAACCTGATTGGTTCTTGCAATTCATTAGCCCAGGTAACTGATTGTTGACCCTGTTTTTTTTTTTCTCTTTTCTCGGTGAAGGAGGAATTGTGGATTTGGGCATTGTCTGCAGGAAGTTAACTGTCATTCCTGCAGTATTGCAGAAGCCTTGTTTGAGCCAGATATATCTCTGCTGCCACAGATACAGTCCTTGATGAAAAAAGGAGAGTAGCCCACCCTAAAAGAAATAAGAATTACACTAAGGAAAATGAAGTCAGGGAAATCAACATGTTATGATCAAGATGTTGGGTGAGTCAGAGGAGAAATGGCTGCAAAGCATAAAGCCTGCTCATAGCAGTATGGAGAGAAAGACGTATCCCAGATAACTGGAGAATAAGCATGCTTGTGCCAGTGCACAGGAGCAAAGGGGACATCCATAACTCTGGGCTTGTCAAACTCCTATCACCCTGCATGAAAGTTCTGGAGAGGGTAACTGGTAAATCAGTATGTAGAATAGTAGAAAGTAAGATGGGAGATGGTCAGTTCAGATTCAGATCAGGATGCAGCACAATCAACCTGATGTTTGCAGTGAGATGGATAGTTGAGAAGTAGCTAGAGAAGATGAAAGAATCCAAATGACAATCTTAGACTTGGAGAAACCATATAACAAGTTGACAAGAAGGCTGATTCAGACAATTTTGTGTTGGTTCAAAGTCCTGAAAACAATGGAAGAATTAGTGCAATCTGTGTACAAGGATTCTATGACACAAGTGCATACTCGAAAGAGAAGATCCCACTGGGAGTGGATGTGCATTAGGTTTCAGCTCTAAGCCCACCAGTGGTCATACTAGTAATGGACTAGACTACATAAGCAAACAAGTCAAAGGGGCTAGAGCAATAAAACTGCTATATGCAGATGAAGTGGCATTACAGGCAGACTTCGAAGAAAAACTGCAGCAAAGGATAGGGGAATGCAATGCAAAACTGAAGGCAAATGGGATGAAACTGTCTACAGATAAGACAGTTGTAATAGCTGCAAATGGGTGAAATCAGGAGAACCAGTAATGATCCAAGAAGAACAGGAAAACTGTAGAGAATGCCACCAATTTTTGTATGTGTAAAGTTTTTTGTTGAACTCATCAAAGTTTGAGTCCAACTTGTTTGAACTTGTAGTTACAGTACCTGGCTTAAAGCTTGGTTGGAACTCAGTCCAAGCTTTAAAACTGAATGTTCCTCCATTGGTATTGGAAGCAGCGATAGTTTTATTACGTTCCCTCTCCTTATTGGCATTCACCGTAGCTGTTATCGTAGTTACACATCCTTGATTACTTCCAGCGCCGTTTGGCTCCTGCATGTTGTCAATACCCCTGTTGAGTAACGCTTCATGTTGCTGGTTTCCCGGAATCGATGTGCTCCGGACATCATTACTATTGCTCAAAGCGTTGCTGATTTGCGTTAGTAGCTGTAAAACATGGTTGAACTCTTTCCGTGTTACCGGGGCCTCTTCAGGCTCATCACGCAACAACGCTGGTGTTGGCATACAGTCCACAGTATCCGGAACTTCCGCCATGGACAAACGAAGTAAGCGGAACTACCAAAAAACCAGTAATGATCCAAGAAGAACAGGAAAACTGTAGAGAATGCCACCAATCACTCGAGATTTGACTGTCGCAAATGTGTAATGCATTCAAAGTCCATAAGTCTTGGTAAATTTGTTAGTTAACATCAGTGCCAATACCAAACAGCAAAAAAAGTCAGTATAAAGAAGTCGAAATTTCTTTAATTTGATAGACCACAACAAATAAAAACGAGCGCTTTCGCCTGGTGTATCCCAGGCTTTATCAAGTTACAAATATGATATGGCCATCCCCTTTATTTATATCCTGGGATAGGCCAGTCAATTAATTAATTTAACCATTTCAAGCATTGTTTAACAAGAACAGAAACATTTTGGAATGTTTTAAAAAGTGTATGTACCATATTTTAAAATGTAAAATATATAAAAAATACCCAAAGTTAAATGATCTATACAAATTATATGCTGACTAAGGAACAATAAATAATAAATATATATATATCTTAATTTTGTATCATTATACTTGAACTTTTTCATAAAAATGTAACATTTGTAAATAATGTTTACATATTAAAAACTCTAAAACACATAGTATTGGAAATAATTAACTAGTCATTAAGACATTGCTTTGTCAAAAATGTGTAAAAATCATGTAAAAATCCATGACTCAACCAGATTATTCCAAATTGTCTACCAAAACATTAGCCCTTCCTGTTATAAATTGCAAAATAATAATAGAAAGTAAGTACCCGTTATAATAATAAATCAGAGTACAAACTTGTTAAACCCTAGGTGCTACTTTGCTTTTACCCAAAAGAGTGATGTCAAAAGCTGTCAAAAAATAATAAACTTCAATACGTCTGTCCCTATAATTGTTTGTTTCTGATTTTAAGTACACTTTTTAGGCTAACAGCATCATTAAGGCCTGGGAATCTAGTAGCATCCAACTGCAATTGCCACATCAATTCACGATGTTCCAGGAAATTCTCCCAGTCTCCCCCTCTGGGGTCAGGGCTGACCCTCTCCAGAATAAAGAATTTGATCACCATGTTACTACATTTTAAAGTATGCCTAAAAAAGGCATTACTTTCCTTGGAGAAACCATATAACAAGTTGACAAGAAGGCTGATTCAGACAATTTTGTGCTGGTTCAAAGTCCTGAAAACAATGGAAGAATTAGTGCAATCTGTGTACAAGGATTCTATGACACAAGTGCATACTCGAAAGAGAAGTTCCCACTGGGAGTGGGTGTGCATTAGGTTTCAGCTCTAAGCCCACCAGTGGTCATACTAGTAATGGACTAGACTACATAAGCAAACAAGTCAAAGGGGCTAGAGCAGTAAAACTGCTATATGCAGATGAAGTGGCATTACAGGCAGACTTCGAAGAAAAACTGCAGCAAAGGATAGGGGAATGCAATGCAAAACTGAAGGCAAATGGGATGAAACTGTCTACAGATAAGACAGTTGTAATAGCTGCAAATGGGTGAAATCAGGAGAAGCTGAAAGTTGAGATGGAAAGGAAAATAGTGGAGCAGGTTATCAGCTTCAAGTATTCGGAGGGGTGGTGGAGAGGGGAAGTCTGAATAAGGTGGTCAAAGCTAGAATCAACAGGGCAGCAGCCAAGTGGCATGGAGTTTCAGGGGCAGTATATGACAGAAGAATGCCAAAAAATATAAAAGGTAAGTTGTACAAAACAGTGTGCAATCAGTACCACTGCATGGTATAGAAACCTGGGCAGTAATAGCAACGAAGATGAGAAAGTTAGAAGTAACGGGGATGAAATGCTTGAGATGGCTGGTAGCTTCGCAGAACAGAAGTTTCAAAGTACAGTATTTGGTTACATGTACTTCAGTACATATGGCTTATCTAATTAAATACGAGAAATGTCCAGAGACAGGTTATACAGGAGAGACATGCCAGTCACTCAGAACTAGGATGAATGCCCAGAGAGGCACAGTTACATTCAAAATGACTGACAAGCCAGTGGCAGCACATTTTACCAGTTTTGTAATTCTATAGCATGTAAAATAGTTATGGCTTCTGAAGGATGCTTCTGTATACCTTTGGAAAGAAGAACAATGGAGATTAAGCTATTTCAGTTGCTCATTCTGACAATCAGTGGTCTGATCCCTGGATGCTGATTTTATGAGACACTACAGCATTTAAGAACTTTTCCATTTGAGTGAGTAACGGTGGACACAAATAAGGTATAGTGCAGAGCAAAAGATATTTCTTTTTTTGGTAATGCATGGATTCTTATGATTGTTTTACCATGAATCCAAATGGCTGAATATATTAGAAAGTTAGTAACTATAAGGTTACTGGGGTTTGTGTTTTGGAACCTGTATGCTTTATTTATGACAAGAGAACAGTTATTTTCTCTAAAGGCAACATTGTAGTCAGAACACTACCAGCCAGAAGTTTAACAGTTAGAAAGGCCTAAATGTCAAGACAATCTTAACATTTTAACAACACTGTGCAGTACTGCTGTCTACAGAGGTGACCATCAAAAGCTTATACTGACATGTTAACACATTATTTTTCTTCTCGGTCTTTTTCTTTCTTTCATTCCTTGTCTGCTGGTTAAGCCACAGCCTGTATAGTGTACTAACTGCAAACAGCATCCATATATTCTAACCCAATATCTTATTCTCTCAGTAGTCCCTGACTTTCTCATAGCACATCACTTCACTGTGAGCTGGACATGATTACAAATTCATATTTTCTAGTAACCAAAACATCTCTGCCTATCTCTGTCTCTCTGTCTCTGTCTCTCTCGCAAAGATTGCTTGCTTAGACAAACATGTTATCAATTAATATTTTTTATTTTCTGTCTTTGGATTTAACTAATCACCTTACACATCTCTTGTATTATTTATTTTTGCATTGAGTCTCAGAGCAGTGTCTTCGGCTGTTCTCTGTGAAACAAGCAGTGATTCAGATGTAACGGGAATTACTTAGTCTTATAAAGTTTCAGACACACAAACACACACACACACACACACACACACACACACACACACACACACACACACACACACACACACACACACACACACACACACACACACACACACACACACTCACTCTCTCTGTCTATGTCTGTGTCTGAGGTGTAGTTGTCTTACTAAATATCTGAACTACACATTTTTTTTTCTCCACAGTGGCATTTTTCAAGTGTCTTTCTTTAGTTGGTAAGAAAAAAATGATGTACTTCACTTTCTAGGTACAAGTAGATATTTAAGTACTGTATCTAACATAAGTAACTTAATAACTCCTGAAGAAGGACTCCTGCTTGCCTGGAATTTTGAGTAATAGCAAAACCTGCATTGGTCCAGTAAAAAGTATTACATCATGTCTGTGTTCCATTGTCTTTTTGAGCAACGCATTTAGGTCCCTGTAACATTGAGGCGCAGTAGCACATGGGTGGAATATTAAACTTTAAGCTATGAAACCATGTATTACAGTTTATGAAACCTGGATTATCAAGGGGAAAATCAGAAAGCAGCAGGAGCAACAACATGCATGATGTTGGTAGGCATTCTTAGGGATCTAATTTAAGAAACAAAGAAGTATCGGTAACAGTGTTCTTGGTACTGGCAAAGCCACATCTGGGGTACCATGTGAAATTCTGTAATCCATTTAAGGAAAAAAATGATCAGATTACGGGAAGCTGTTTAATGAAAGTTGATGGGAGATGGACGAAAACATGTAGAGACTAAGGTTAAGGGTATAGGTTCTCTTTGCAACTGAGGAAGGAGAAGCAGAAGGCATGGTATGTGTGCAAAATATTTTGTCAGGAAAATGTAATAATTTCTCTGAAAAGAAAATAATGAGAAAAAAAGATACAGCCTGCAGGTAGGAGGCGCAAATATTTTTCTGGATATAAGGAAGTATTTATTTATTTATTAAAAGCAGGTTGTTGACTCATGGAATGTACTTTCAGAATGGAGATTGGAGACAAAACCCATTGAATCACTCAGAAATGATAAAGAGGCTGACAGAGAAAATATTTAATATTTTACTTTTCTGCTAATGAGCTAACTAGACTAATACTCTTTCTGTCTGCAAAACAAGCAAACAAATAAAAGCTACATGAAGTGTAGCCATCATGTCGGTGGCGTGGAGCGCCACCAATATGATAGCATGCTTCTTGGTATTCAACAAAATACAGATAATTGACAGAATATGTCAATGAAAGCAGAAATACATACTAATTAACCAATCCAACATGCTGCAGTTATTCAGGAGGCTAGAAAACAATCATGTACACTCACTGTAGGCTTTTGTCTTGTACACCAAAACTCTTTGGAATACAGGTATGATTAAACTTAGAAAAAAAAACATTTTAGGGTTTGCTACTGCTATTATTATGCTCTATGTGCATCAGCAGGCTTTAAATCAGGGTGCTGCTGCTGCTATTAGTATGTCGTATGTGCAACAACAGGCTTTAAATCAGGGTGCTGCTGCTGCTATTATTATGCCGTATGTGCAACAACAAGCTTTAAATCAGGGTGCTGCTGCTGATATTATAATGCCATATGTGCATCAATATGCTTTAAATCAGGGTGCTGCTATTATTATGTCATATGTGCAACAACAGGCTTTAAATCAGGGTTCTGCTGCTGCTATTATGTCATATGTGCAACAACAGGCTTTAAATCAGGGTGCTGCTGCTGCTATTATTATGCCGTATGTGCAACAACAAGCTTTAAATCAGGGTGCTGCTGCTGCTATTATAATGCCATATGTGCATCAATAGGCTTTAAATCAGGGTGCTGCTATTATTATGTCATATGTGCAACAACAGGCTTTAAATCAGGTGCTGCTGCTGCTATTATTATGTCGTATGTGCAACAACAGGCTTTAAATCAGGGTGCTGCTGCTGCTATTATTATGCCGTATGTGCAACAACAGGCTTTAAATCAGGGTGCTGCTGCTGCTATTATTATGCCGTATGTGCAACAACAGGCTTTAAATCAGGGTGCTGCTGCTGCTATTATTATGCCGTATGTGCAACAACAAGCTTCAAATCAGGGTGCTGCTGCTGCTATTATAATGCCATATGTGCATCAATAGGCTTTAAATCAGGGTGCTGCTATTATTATGTCATATGTGCAACAACAGGCTTTAAATCAGGGTTCTGCTGCTGCTATTATGTCATATGTGCAACAACAGGCTTTAAATCAGGGTGATGCTGCTGCTATTATTATGTCGTATGTGCAACAACAGGCTTTAAATCAGGGTGCTGCTGCTGCTATTATTATGCTGTATGTGCATCAGCAGACTTTAAATCAGGGTGCTGCTGCTATTATTATGCCATATGTGCAACAACAGGCTTTAAATCAGGGTGCTGCTGCTATTATTATGTCATATGTGCAACAACAGGCTTTAAATCAGGGTGATGCTGCTGCTATTATTATGTCGTATGTGCAACAACAGGCTTTAAATCAGGGTGCTGCTGCTGCTATTATTATGTCATGTGTGCAACAACAGACTTTAAATCAGGGTGCTGTTACTGCTATTATTATGTTATATGTGCAACAACAGGCTTTAAATCAGGGTGCTGCTGCTATTATTATGTGCTGCTGCTATTATTATGTCGTATGTGCAACAACAGGCTTTAAATCAGGGTGCTGATGCTACTATTATGTCATGTGTGCAACAACAGGCTTTAAATCAGGGTGATGCTGCTGCTATTATTATGTCGTATGTGCAACAGCAGGCTTTAAATCAGGGTGCTGCTGCTGCTATTATTATGTCGTATGTGCAACAACAGGCTTTAAATCAGGGTGCTGCTGCTGCTATTATTATGTCATATGTGCAACAACAGGCTTTAAATCATGGTGTTGCTGCTGCTGTTATTATGTCATATGTGCAACAACAGGCTTTATGTCAGGGTGCTGCTGCTATTATTATGTCATATGTGCAACAACAGGCTTTAAGTCAGGGTGCTGCTGCTATTATTATGCCTATGTGCAACAACAAGCTTTAAATCAGGGTGCTGCTGCTGCTATTATTATGCATATGTGCAACAACAAGCTTTAAATCAGGGTGCTGCTGCTGCTATTATTATGTCGTATGTGCAACAACAGGCTTTAAATCAGGGTGCTGCTGCTGCTGCTATTATTATGTCGTATGTGCAACAACAGGCTTTAAATCAGGGTGTTGCTGTTGCTGCTGCCATATCTTGGGCAAGAAGAAGAACCCCGTTTGACTTATTGTGGACTGTATGAAACAGAAATTGTTGAGAGATACAGGGTGGATAGTGAAACACTATAGGAAATATGCAACCTGTGCTGCCCTGTCCTCAGGCCCCAGGGAAATTGTGAAGAGCCCATTACACTGGAAGTAAAGGTATGTTTAGCATTATTTATATTAGCTACTGATACTTTCCAGAGACCCGCAGGGGATATATTAGGGTGTCACAGACATCAGCCTCTAGAATATTGCATCAGTTTTTAAATGCAATGCTACTACATGCAAGGGAACATATCTGTTTCCCATGAACCCCTCAAGGGAGAGCAAAAACCATGCAGGAATTCTATGCAGTAGCACAACTCCCTGGGAATAGCCTAGCCAAGACTATCTTCAATGCAACAGCCATTCCACACATACAGGGGAGCAATGTCACTATAGTGACCTTAAGAAGGACAAACAGGACCTTCTAAGCCAATGGGAGGCTGAATTTAGGACTGCAAACACACCTCAGTTGTGTAAGTATATTAACCATAACCTTTCTGTGATATGGCATTTTGCAGATACTCATGCATTCATATATATTTCTTTTCTTTTTGTACTGAACACCTGCTGAGGAGATAGGTACAAATTATGCTGTGCACCAGGAGAGATTAACTCACCTCAGAGAGACACTTTGTAAGCATGACTCAGGAACAAATTCAAGCCTGAAGTTTATTTTCATTCCCTCAAGCACTAGCATCTTGAGCAGACATGCCTCAACCTTCATCTCAAGTAAGCATGCTTTCCCCCATAACTGTTGCTGCTGTCAACATCGTTATAGATGATAATGAAGTTTTTTTAGACCCCCCCCCCCCTCACATTGAGGCATTCAAAGTGACTCTGGAATTGGAATCAGAATCAGAATCAACAGGGTCACAACGGAACGACTGGCTGTTTTTTTTCCACAGAGGAAGGGGAAGGGAGGGTTTCACAACAGGAACCAATGGATGAAACATTATTAGTCAATGACCTGGATTTTGCTGGACATTTTAATGTGGTTAAACACATACGTAAGGATGGTTTTTTGATATATCATTCGAGTGACTTAGATGTTGGACTTCCAACACTTTAGGTTATTGAAAAAGGTTTTTTCTTAGTTTGTTTTATTTGGTGGATTAATAAAGCCATGTTCCATGATTACTGCAGGTCCGTGGAGCATTTTTTTTTTTGGCAACTGTTGCTGCTTGCATTAGACAATGAGAGAACCAACTTAACTGTGTGTGGGTTTGGTACCCAGAAGGAACAATTACTTGTTATTAATGGATAAGTATTTATAAAATATAAACAGCAACAATGTGTCAAGAAGAATTTGGTAATTGAAATTATTAAATTATCATTCCTATGGAAATAAAGACTGCGGTTTCTTATATCATAGAAGTGAGATGTGTTTATTTTATGATACATAAATGCCATTCTATCATATATGAATGTGGCAAAGGTGTACAATAGTAAATTATCATAATTGTTAATGTATTGCCAAATCAATTTTATTGAAGAAATGCAGTACTGTGATATGCCATGCATCTAAATAGCTCTTTTAGTAGTCTTTCCCCACCCTTTCTCTCTCTTTTATTTTATTTATTTTTTTTGTGGGGGATATAATTTATTAATAATCTGCTGTTTGCATAACACAGAGAGGTACATCGACCACTGCATTTCAGCCCGCCATACCTCCACAGATGGCAGCACAGACACCCAGCACTTTGGGATTACAATCTGTCATTGTTGTCTCCACAACCCTTGCCCTACCTGCTCCAACTGCATCAGGTAGCTCTGCCCTGGCTCCTAGTGCAGTGGTACCCTCTGGGAACAGTAGTAGTGGAGGTGGAAATTTTGTCACTTGGTAGGAGCTGACAGGGCTGGTGGAGGATATAATGGAGAGGGGCCTCTGTGCACATATTAACATGGTTGAAAAAGTCCTGTGCCAAATTGCAAAGACAATGTCATGTCTGGCACTTATCCATGGAGCTGAGCTGCTGCAGAAGACACTGATGACAGTTACAAAGGTGAGGACTAGAGTCTCACTGTTCTCAAGCTGGCAGAAGTGCACCTCTGATGTCCCCTGTGTATCCTCAGTCATGGTATCCCCCAATCTTTTGTCTCCACCACCATCCCTGTCTGTCTTGTATGTTGGCTCATGCTTCCTAACTTATCTTACCTACCTGACCCTCTCATTCCTAAACACCTTTCCCAACATTTCTTTCTCTACAAAAAAAAAAAAAAAAAAAAAAAAAAGGTCACTTGTCCCACCAAAGAAATTATGCCCAATATATAGCTCTGCACTTCGTCCATGTGTCATCTTGACACAATTGATTTGACCCAACTGGACATACAGCATTATTATGTTGTTGTCACCTGTCACTGGTGCGGTGACTCTGCAAAGTCATGAAACTGTGTGTGCAATTGTTGTGAAGAAGGAGATACCTATGGTGCTCTCCTCCTCTCCTCCTGCAGTTTCCTGTATTCTTTCCTCTGTCCTGCCCTCTGCTTGCTGACTCCTGTTTTCACTACTATCCTATCCACCTGTTTTTCACACATTTATTCTGGTCAAAAATGGAATCACGCACAGTACACATGACCAGAAATGTCTTTGGCATTTGCGGTGAGTTTGGCATAGAGCAGCAATGCTGACTGACAGTGAATGCTGTTAAATTTCTTATTGCAAAAGCTGAAGATTTCAGTTTAATCTGCAGTGGTTAGGTTACTTTGGCACAAATGTGTTTAAATCCACAGAGTAAAGGCAGACTAAACGCAGTACTGTGGAACAGTTAATGTAACAGTTCTTATGCTGCTGGATGTGTTAAAGTAGGAGTTCCTATTAGCCATGTTGAGATAATTAATCTGTTTGTAGTCTGATATTATTGTATTGTGCCATGGGTTTGATTACAGCTGTATGTCAATTTATTACTTCATGACAGTTCATATTCCTATCATCTATTTAGCTGCAAATGCCTGTATTTCTCTCCATATACATTTCCTTATCATAACATTGGAATAGTGCAACAAGACATAATTTTCACAAACACTGCAGCCCCAGCAAGGTGACTTATTAAGCCAGCCTTATCCTGGTTAAGTATTCATGTTTCTTGCACACTTCTACCCCTTATTTTTACATATAGGAAGCACTTTATTGTACAGCGCATGACAGATTAATGATGATTTAATAAGTAAGATTAACACACCAGACAGATGTTCCTGCATGTCCCACAAAACATATTGCTGCTATTCCTCTCTACATCTGTCTGTGACTCTCTCTGTTCACCCCTTCTGCTTTAGTAAGTTATCACTGTGCTTCAGTTATGTTATCTTTATATTGTAAAGTAGTAATTTTTTTGTGGTGTGGTGAGCTAATGCTCACATGCATAAAACGATCTGTGAATAATTTCACAGGTTCTAATCCAGCCACTAGCTAAGTGCTACTGACTGTTTTTGGTACACTACTTTTTGTGTACCTGTTGTCTACACATTGATATGAGCCACCATTATCCGTCTTCTGTCATAATGTACTTTGTCCTGCCTCCATCTCACCCTGCTGATATATCTCCCCCCTTCTGTATCATTACTCTTCCACCTCTGCATTTGAACAATGTCTGGTGCTGGGGAACAACTACTACAACTAAGGCTAAATGGAAGTAAACAGCTTATGGCAACATCTAGTGATTTTATTACATTCATCCTCATTACTCTGCCATGCTTCATGCCACTGAGCTAAGCTATGTTTATTCAGTTTAATGTACTTTTCAACAAGCTGAAGAGTTGGATGTACATATTACAGTGGTCAATAGGGTAACAAAGATGAATACATGCATTCACATTTGCTGAAATCAGTTGTCAAATAGTACCTATCAGAATTGTCACTTCCTACTTGGTATACTTAGATAATTCTCAGGTATAAATTTTTGCATTCTGTAAATGTTTCAATACATATGGATGAAAAAATGTTTCAGGATCTGTTGTCTGACTCCTGGAGATATAAATGATGGCTACACAGATATTTATACTGCTGCATATTGATGTGCTTGCTACCTATCTGAAGCCTATCTCATACAGATTTTTGTGCGAAGGTGGGCATGAAGTAACATAAACTGCCACTAATTCCCGCAATTGAGTTTGGCAGCCCTGTACTCGATGAGTGAAAAAATAAAATAATTATTGTTTCAGGTTGTACATCATTTGTATTTCTCTATTATGTTTGTCAACAGGTGATCTTGATTTCAGAATGATGTTGGCTCAATTAGTTCAATTGTTTAATGTATGTCTGGTGTATAGTGTTTACAGTTGCAACTGTATTACAAGTTGGGTTAACCTATTCTCACACAATCCATCATTGTTATTCTGCAGTGCGCTCCCTCTTCCAAACATATATTGTCTATTTCCTACCTCATCTCCTCTCTGTTGTATGTAGCCCCGCTCCTTACCAACCTTCAATCCTCTCTAAAGGCAAAACTGTCATCCTGCTACAATAAAATCTCTAAGTTTGCTACTGGGACCAAATCCTCCTCCCACCACTGTGATGCACTCCACTCCTTGAATTGGCTGGAATTCCCTCACTATCTTGCTTACATTCAACTGTTAACTGCTCACAAACTCATTTTCAAACCCTCTAACTGCCCTTCCCTCTCCTCCATACTCATCTTGCATCATCCTGACAGATTACTCAGGTCCAGTAACCAAAACCTCCTCGAAGGGTACAAACCCTTACTTGCACCTGGGCAATTTCTCCTGTGTTTCTCCCTCGCTTGCCTATGTAATTCACCCCCCCCACATTCGAATCATCCAAAACCACTCCACCTTCAAGACCATGCTCCATTCCCATCTGTCTTCTCACTGGGAATACTCATGCTTTCACCCCATCTGACTCCCTCTATATCATTTCTGCTCCTCCATCTTTTTTTTTCTCTCCTTTCTCAAAACTCTACCTAGTGACTCCCTTCATTTCATTTTCACTGCCTCTCAGTTTTAACTTTCTCATAACTCAGACAATTCACCTTTCACTGTTCTACTCTCTTGCTAATTCTTCCTTCCTCTCACCTCATGAAACTGAGTGCTTAAGTGGCTGCACTCCAAATTATACTTACGTACTGCGAAATACTTGTTTTAATTTCATTCAATGTTTTGTTACAACACTTTGTTCAAATGTTATTTTTCTAACTTCTATATTACTGTGTTTTTAGTAGTATTGAAAACTGTATTGTGCTTAACTTTGTTGATATTAGCTTTGTAATAATTGTATATGGAGCTTTTCTCCCCGGGCCTCCATTGAAAATGGGCTCATTTTGGCCCAATGGCCAAAGGGTTGGGAGGGTGGCCTAATGGTTAAGGTGTTTGCCTTACAAACACAAGGTGCAGGGTTTGAGTCTCACAAGGGATAATTGGCTAGGCTTAAAATGGCTCACAAGGGCAATTAGCCTAGTACTAATCTATGAACTTATGAACCTAATGGACTTTCCTGGTTAACAAATGGCAAATAAATAAATAAACAAACAAATAAATATCACAATATCACAGTATCATAGGATGTTACTAGGCTAATGGCCTTAGTGTTCTTACAAGCCTAGCCAAGTTCTGCCCTTGTTTCCATGATCAGCACCTATTGCCCCTGTCCAAGTGGTTACAACATTGCGAGTGTATGCCAGCCCATAATGTGAATCATGCCAATGTCCATCACAGTAAATCACAATAATGCAATGTACATGAAGGACATTATCTAAATGTTAATAGAGAATTATATATTTACATGTGACAATCAGAGTGATGTTACATTGTCCTGTGCACACATATGCATTGTTGTGCAACTTGTGATGTACAGGACCAAACAGTGGATTTAAAAAAAGTAAAATATCCTATTTTGTGTTGTTGACAGACTTCTCCTGTGGCACTTATAACTAATATAGTCCTTTCTA
Organism: Protopterus annectens; assembly: GCF_019279795.1. NCBI lineage: Eukaryota > Metazoa > Chordata > Ceratodontiformes > Protopteridae > Protopterus > Protopterus annectens. The sequence goes on along the minus strand of NC_056741.1, from coordinate 582,660,090 downwards.
GATTGTAAAACTAGATAAATGGGAGGTTCAATGCCCACATGGAAGATTTATGTTTTTGTGTGTCTGTGTGTGTGAGACTGTGTGTAACATTTGATGCTGTATTTTCTTCCCCTGGGAATAATGCATTTAACTGTTCACACAGTTCCCTTATTTCAGTTTTTACTAAACATCATGTAAGAAACACAGTGATTAGGTCATCCTGTCAAAAGTGCAATGCCTACCCTTAAGAGTCAGACTTCTGCAACTAGTACAGTGCTCTCTAGATTGTGTAAATAGATGGGTAGGAGGTTCAATGCCCAAAATGGAAGGTGTTTGTGTGTGTGTGTGTGTGTGTGTGTGTGTGTGTGTGTGTGTGTGTGTGTGTGTGTGTGTGCATGTGTGTGTGTGTGTGTGTGTGTGTGTGTGTGTGTGTGTGTGTGTGTGTGTATGTGTGTGTGACTGTATGTAATACTTGGGCCTGTATCCATTTCCCCTGACAAGAATACATTTAACTGCTCTCATTGCTCTTTTATCCCAATTTTTACTGAAAATCCTCTGTGAAACACACTGATGAGGTCATCCTGCCAAAAGTGCACTCTCTACCCTTAAGACTCAGACTTCTCCTGTGGCACTTGTGACTAATATATTGCTCTCTAGATTGTGTGACTAGATAGGTAGGAGGTTTGATGCCTAACATGTAAAATGTGTGTGTGTGTGTGTGTGTGTGTGTGTGTGTGTGTGTGTGTGTGTGTGTGTGTGTGTGTGTGTGTGTGTGTAATGCTTGTTGCTATATCCACTTCCCCAAAGAGAACACATTTAAATGTGCACACAGCTCCCTTATCCCAATTTTATACTGAAATATCCTCTAGGAAACACAACAATGAGGTTGTTGTTGTTGTTGTGTCTTTCGGCTTTTCCCGGTTAGGGGTCGCCACAGCGGAACTCCGATCTGCTCATGATTGGCAGTAGATTTTTACATGCTGGCTTGCCGGGCCTAAGGCACAACCTTCAACAAAGGAACGCCCATTCATGCATGTCGCCACACAGAAGACGCTCTAACGAGGTAATTCTGGCAAAAGTACACTGTCTACCCTAAAATGTCAGACTTCTCCTGTGGCACTTTCAACTTGTACAATGCTTTCTACATTGTATATCTATATAGGTAGGAGGTTTAATGCTCAGTATGGGGAACTTGTGTATGTGTAAGTGAAGGTGTTTATTGTTAGGTGAGCATGGGCTCAATTAGCTTCTACTTTGGATAAATGCTTTAAAAAGCTACATGACTCCAACATCCCCTAATCCCACCTTTACATTTACAACTTCTTTGCAACACAAGGGTGTAACTACGTATATTATTTGTACTCTACTAAGCATAAGTTTCTATACATTACTTAAAGAAAAACATGTCTTTATTAAGCCATACTTTGTCTACAGCTGTCTAAATTAATGCTTCCAATAAGTGTGTCATAGATTGAAAAGATACCCATTTAATGTTTTTAGAGGGAAAGTGATGCAAGCATTTGTTAAGTGGGGTGGGGAGAATATTTCCATTTTTCAAATGACAGGTGTTTTGTGGGGCAGCAACAAAAGCATGTAATTACAAAATTATATCGTCTGCATGGACCCTGGTTCAACACACTGATGAGGTTATTCTTTTGCCAGTGAAATGTCACCATTTAAATGTCAGGTGTCCCCTGTGGTGTTTGCATATCTTACACTATTTACTAGAATGTGTAAATAGATAGGTAGGATGTTTGAATACAACAGTGCTTCTTCTTCTTCTGTTTGCTTTTCCTGTTAGGGGTTGCCACAGTGGAACAACAGTCTGCAGAATGATTGGCAGTGGAGTTTTTATGGTGTTGAGTTGTCAGCCTGGCATCCAACCTTCCACAAAAGGCACACACATGCACACACTCACATCTAGGACCAATTTAGAGTGTTCAATCCACCTGTAGCATGTCTTTGGAATGTGGGAAGAAACCAGAGCACCCAAAGGAAACCCACATGACTGCAGGGAGGACATGCAGACTCCATGTAGAAGGCATCCCAGATGAGAATTGAACCAGAGAACCTCTTGCTGTGAGGTGGCAACACTAATCCCTGCACCAACATGGCCAGCCTACAACAGTGCTTAACTTCTACAAGCATGACTGCAAATGAGTTCAAGATTGTGTTACATATGCACATTTGCAGTGGCAATTTTTGCAACCACAGATGGCTGTAAAGCACATTTTAACAGAGACTTCTTCTTGGCGATACACTGCTGATATCATCACTTCATAGATGCTGTATGTCTCACTTGTGCTCAGTATTCTCCTATGGCACTGGCTGCTGATAATGTGCTGCATAGATGGTGTAAGTGGATAGGTAGATGGTTCAAGTCCATCACTGTTTAAACAGCATGACCGTGATTACTATCATAAATTGTTTGCCACATCACAATCACTTTTATGCATACTTCAAATTATGAAATAGATTTATAGTGTCACTCTGTGACACCAGCAAATCCTAGCGTCCACAGGAAAAATAACTTTTTGGCCACACAATGATGGCATACTGCTAACATACCTTCAGTTTGTCACATTTGGAGTGAAAATTTTCCTGTGTTGCATGGCTTTGATAGTGTGCTTTGTTTGTATGTTTGCGTCCAGCTGTGAGTGTATCTTACATCTTCATACTGAGTACATTATTCTTCAAAGACATATATGATGTGTAGCTGCACAGCGTAGCTGCACACTTTTTAGCATAAACATTCATCTAATAAACAGTGCTAATGCCATCCATTTAGCTGTGCACTGTCTCAGTTGTATCTTAAAATGTTGTGTGGTGCCTGCAATTCAGGGAGTAATCTTTAACTTATGATCTTGGGTAGTTAGTTCAAATCCAACCATTACTGGCACACTACATTGTATCAGTCTTTGGGGCTGTCCATGTCGCTAACACTGTTGTCAAACCCATTTGTTTTGTACACCTATAGATGTCGATCCCTCTTTCAAAAAGCTATGATAATTTGCCACATAGCAATGCTTTCATTCAGAGTAATGATGACATGTAATTACATTTTCCTTATATAACATATATAGAAAGAGTTATCCTCTGGCATAAGGGAGTGAGATGATGTTCTGTATGCTGTTGCCTTAGAACAGCAATTACAGACTCACATATACTTTGCAGCAATAACATGATATAATGCCTTAACATACCCACATATCTCACAATTGTTGTGACACTTCTACCATGGTGCATTCATCATGTGCAATGTCATGTATTTTATGTTGTCAAATGCTCATGTGTTCAACGTCCACATTCAGTGCCTGTTAGCATTGTTGTTATACTGTAATGCATGAATGGTATCCACCACAGTTATAGTGTATCTATTTACAGTGGAAGAGGTCTCCAATATTCTTTTAATCTGAGATTGCTTACCATACAAACCTCTGAAGTAATATGTGAGCATAGGTGGAGTGTCACAGTAGTATTAAGACTTCTGCTGTGGTACTTGTGGTTGATCCATTTGTCATTAGTCAGTAGAATCACATAGCATTATGTTCAGTTCCTGAAAGGGGCAACACTATATGAATGTACTGATGTTACATAAAAACTATTGTATCTAGTTATTGCTATCCATTTTATGTTAGATAATGATATATCATCACAGGTTGTGACTGCATGGCAGTGAAATGTTTATTCAGGGCTGTGAGTGCTCTTATGGCACATGCATTGAATAGTGGCTTGTATAGCATACCTACACAGATAGACTGTGGTTCACTTCTGGGAATGTGTGTGTCCTACATGATGACAACAGTTTCCTCATCAAAGAAACATTGATATTATAATGCTCACTGTTGCGTGGACAGTAGCATGTGTAGCTCCTTTCCAGCATTCTGACTAAATCTGATTATTCATGCTATACTCATAACTCCTGTGATTACGCACACATTCAGTTCAGTTATCTGTGACAGCATCCATTGATATCTGATAAGGCATGTGCAGTCAATAAAGAGCTCTGAAGACAGCCTTGTATAATAGGCAGAGGTCTGAATCTGGTAACACCTGCCTGTCAGATAACGGTGGCTTACACAGACAATAGTTATAGTACACTCAACACTCAGTGGGCCACCTTTTTCAGGCCTTGGCCTACAAGGTGGGTCATCCATATATCTTATATGATAGGAAAGTGCTGTAAGCCCTTCAAAGGTGTTTTTCATGATATGACAGATATGCGTATTTCTGTGGTGACTGTGTTTATGTACTCTGTGCTATTTGTCCTGACATGCGTTCAAAAATGACATGATGCAAATGTTTCTTAAGTAATTTCTTGATCATATCCATTACCTATTCCCAAGATAATTATGTTCTGTATTGCATGTCTTCATCTGGACAGGTCTTTATTACTGCAGTTGTTTTTGTCACACTATACAGCTTAATGGCAGATGAGGGATTCCATAAACATTTCTTACTGTGTGACATACAGCCAGACCATCAAGAAATGTGACTGGTCCTCTGTTACAATACTTACTATTGTGCTGCTGATGTTAAATTGCTGTTATGTTACTGTTCCCTGTAATGTCATGTGAGCTTGCCCAGTATAATGATGTTGGTGACGTTTGCAAATCACCAATGCAAAAACTGGACTCATGACACGTCACCCAATCTGTCTTGTCATTTGTTACTTATGTATGTTATGTGTAGTGTATGTTATTAGATTACCATTTAGCATTTGCACAACACTTGCTTGTGTATTTCATGTTTGTAAGTGATGAAATCCTTTCCTATATATGCCACTGTCCTTTCTTTGCAAAAACATGTCCATTTGTAATGTACCTGATATTACAGCGTTCAGGTCCTTTTGTTCTTGTTTATACATGCTGAGGTGATGAATACAGCAGTGGTGTTGGCCTGCATACATCAGTTCCTTGTATATACATCTCATATGCAATAACTGCAGTCTGTTTTGCAATAAAATGTAAGTATCAAATGTTCAATTTGGTCTTATCAACCCTGTGTCTAAAACTAGGTTGGTGCAAAATCTTTCAGAGCATAAAAATATACTTTGGTCAAGAGATAAAAATGACACATCATATTTGAAAGTTTTTCTTAAGAAATGTACTTGGTTAAATTTTAAATTAAAAAAATATTACGTTCCAGCAGATAACTTACATGTTTTGAGCTATGTTTGCAAACATCTGAGACCAAAGGTTATGATTCATAAAACAGATAGATAAAAGCTTCTCCTAAAATTCGTCACACAGTTACACGTCCCTCACCTCTTACACAACTCTCCTATCTTTCACTGTATGGTTCTATCTCTATTAACTTTTCTACTATCCAGCCAGCATATCTACCCTTAAAAGCAACTACTAGTACATCCACCCAAACCTCACTATTAGCTAGCTACTCTGACATAAATCCTAGCCTATATACACTAAATATATTCTTATTGAACAAAAGAAAAATCCTACCCTTACAAAACAACACAGTCAACCTCTCTCTGTTAAACTACCAAACCAAATCACAAAAGAAACAACTATCTACTATTTACCTAAATTACCATTCAAAATGACCCCAATGTGGAGACATTCACCCTAACCCTGGCCCCACTTCCTCCCCTCCTAACTCCCCTAACTCCTACAAATCTCAAAATTTAACTACCCTGAACCTTCAAAGCATCAGAAACAACGTCCCAGAGTTTCATGCTTGGATATCTCACAACAAGCCAGATATAATAGCAGCCACTTGAACATGGTTAAAACCTTACATTAAAGATACCGAATTCCTCTCCCAGGCTATGCCTGCCTAAGATCAGGTTGACCCCATAAAAGAGGTGGAGGTGTAGCTATTCTCTACCCTAACAACTTTACTTTTGTCCCATATGCTAAATCAGTTCCAAAATTCTTCACAGCCAAAATTATAATTTCTTTCTTGAAAATTAACAACCACAAAAATCTCTGCATCATCGCCCTTTACATACCCCCAGGCAATAACATTCCTCTACTAGAAGAAATTCTGGCCTGGGCATTAAATAATACAGAAAATGAAACAATCATCCTGGGTGATGTTAACATCAATTGGCTCAACTTCATCCACTGTATTCCTTCCTCCAACATTAACTTGTTCAACGTTACTCAATTAATTCACAATATTACCAGACCAAACAGTACCTATGACAATGGCTCCATTCTGGACTGGATTCCATTGTATCTAAATGCTGCAAAGAATTGTCTTTCTGCTGCTGTACTACTGTATTGTCTTAGTGTTATTGTGGAGCTTTTCTCCATGGCCCTCCACTGAAGATGGGCTCATCTCAGCCCAGTGGACCTTCCCGGTAAACAAATGCAAATAAATAAATAAATAAAATTAGGCTGTTATTGGAACATAGGAACACAGGAAGAATACTGCATAAACAAGCATAGGAACTTTAAGATGCCTAGCCATATACACCTTTAATCAGACACACTTACAAGTTCTTGACTGCTTTTACAAGCACTTAATAGTGCTCACCTCACAAACTGAGCAGGGCTGCACATGATAATCCTGGTGTAAGTTTTACTCTCCCCTTCCAATCAGCAAGGCTTGCCTTAAAGGCAGACAGAGTAGCACCTTGCATGATCTGTAGTGGTAACTTATTCTGTATGCTGGGAATACATTGAGTTAGGAACTTATCCCTCCATCAAGTCTTTTTACTTGCTGTTGTTGTAGATTAAGGACCCCAATACAGGTGCTTGTAGAGTCATTGGTTTTTGCAAAGAAATGAGGTTAAATAGGAATGCTTCTTTCCTGACTTGAAAGTGAGGCACAGATCACCTCAAAGTGAGCTACTAAATATAAGAAGAGTTGTGCTAATCTATTGGAATTGTTGAAGGATTTAAGGCCTTTAATTTTCTTTGTTAAAAACTGTTAATTCCTTTTCAGTTGAGCAATACATACATACCAAAGGGAGCATTGTATATAGCAATGGGTCTGACAATGGAAGAGTACAGTAGTAAGATGACTTCTTCAGATTTTGAAAATAATTCATTGGAAATTAACTGGGCACTATAGAATGATTTCCTCACTATGGCAGAAACATAATGATGAAATGAGAGAAACTGTCCACTTAGGTATCCAGGTCTCTTATGATGGTAGCTTTCTGAGGAGGAGTACTTATGACATATGAGGTGGGAACAGCTTTTTTGTCAAACACCATCATGCTTCTTTTGCATTTAGATTGACACCATTTTCAGTACACCAGACATGCGCATATTGCAGCCCTTTTTGGAGCAGTTTAGTATCAGTGGATGAGTGGATCATAGTGCCCAGCTTGGAATTATCAGCAAAGTTGGTCAACTACACTTCTGTGATACTGGGATACTGGCTTGGATCTCTGAAACTGAATATCAAACGGGGGTGGGGGGGTGGGTGGGCAACAGTAATCTCTTTGGTTTCCCTCAAGTTACAGTTCTACATTCAGAGAAGGTACCAACAATTTTCACATCATGGGATCTATTGGATGGCTAATTAGCAATTATATTTGACTAATTATTCAATTGTACCAGCATGAGGTATAGTGGCAAAAGACCTGGCCAGATTAAAATAACCAGCGTGTGTATGGAGTGACCACTGTCTATAGCCTATATAATGTTTTCAAAGATGTTTACTAAGTTCAGGAGCAAGACTTCCCCTTTACAAAATCAGAATGAGTGGGATCTAGATCAGTTAAACTGCCCACTTCTGAAGAAATTAGTTTTGCAAAGATACTTTCCATAGCTGTGCATATAAGTCTGGTGAGGCCGATGGTCCTTGGTGTGTAAAGGAGTGACCCTTGTGTAAGCAGTTCCAGCAGCTGTTCTCCAAGCATCAGACACAAACTCTGTGTATATTTTAAGGTTGAATAGCTTAAGTAAAGGCTTGGATAGTGCATGCTTGGCACTGATGAAATTATAGCCTGGTATGTTATCTGGTCCCATAGAGTTATTATTTGGAGCCTTTGACCGGGATTATATTTATTTATTTATTTTATTTATAGGCTCAGACATTGCATACTTGGCATTGATGAAAATATATCATGGTGTGTTATCTGGGCCTATAGAAGTATTATTTTTAATGTTTGACAGCGGTTCTAAGATATATTCTTAGGTGATTTCAGGAGAGACTAAATGTTCAGAGATACTGGCGACAACAATGTACATAGGTAGGTAATGTTAAGACTAAATTTGTTTACTAATATAGTGCCTATATCCTTGGGAATGGAATGTATCACATTATTAAGAATGAGCTCATTAAAATGCTAGGCATTATTCTTTAATTTCCTTTCATAACTGAAAGATATGTACCTTCCTTTGGCATCTTACACTAATCCTACCTTTGCTATAAAGCACGCAGACATTTCAGAGAATATAGTAGTTAGTATAAACTACAATATTCTCTGAAATGTGTGTGTGCTTTATAGCAAAGGCAGGATTAGTTCGTATAAAGGACATCTGCGGTGGTGCAGCGATAGTGTTGTTGCCTCACAGCAAGAGGTTCTCCCATTCGATTCTCGGCTGGAGTGTGGGGAGTGCCTTCTGTGTGGAGTCTGCACGTCCTCCCTGCGGTTGGGTGGGCATTCGAATGACATGCATAAATGGGCGTGCCTTCGTTGAAGGTTAAACGTTGAGCTGGCATCTCGGCGTTCGTCAGAATCTACTGCCAATCATTAGCGGACCGGAGTTCCGCTGTGGCGACCCCTAACCGGAAAAGCCAAAAGACAACAACAACAACATTGTAGTTAGTATAAACAGGGAAATGGAAACCAGCTGCATGTACATCTATACAATATATTTCTGATGTTAGCTTAGACAGACACACTGCCACTCGTCCCTATAGCACTTTCAGTTGCTATTCATAAAATAAAATCCATCCTAAATCATGAAACATCTCTCATTCTGCAAAGAATCAGCTTTCAAATAATTTGTACACCTGTATTTTTTATAAGTAATGTATTTCTGTTAACCTCTGGGATACAAACAACCATTCCCGTCTTTATTTATTTATCACAGTACTACAAAAATGTTTGGTATTTAGAAGCTTATTCCCCCCACCCATGCTGAACATACTACCCTAAATATTCCAAGCCTCTCCATTCCAAGGAACAATAACCAGTTACTGGTATGTCACCACTCGATGTCATGGTTAGCTGCCAAATGACATCAGAATGAATGTTTGTTGCATGGTTCTGTAAAGTACTTTCTAGCTAGTGCAGCACTTGGAATTGTGAAACATCATACCCTAGAAAATGCCCTTTGCAAAATAAGTATATACATTCATAGAACGGGGAGGAAATAATGCCCTGCCAAATATTCTCTGGGTAATAACTAACAAATATTCCTTACTGTAAAGGGTATTTGTACTGAATTGTGTTTGCACATTCCCATGTTAAGACTAATGTCCTTTTAGCCACAACACGTGGATTGTGGCCACACAGTAAATCATTATTTATTAGAATATATCTACAGGTAATCTATTTTGCATCAGTACTTGCTCAGCTTTCCTTTTAGGTATCACTCTGCAGAACATTTGACCAAAGAAAAGATAGTGCTGTGCAGAGATATGAAACCCTACCTGTTACTCATGCAGAGATGTGTTTTATTCTAGGTGTGAATCACTCCATTTTTGCAAGGCAGGACCTCATGCACTTACTGACAGGGCTAAAAGCCCCTCCGTAATGTGCTTACATGTTATCCTGATTCCTGGCAAACATGCATCACAGATTGTGTTCCTGTCCTCTATGAAAGTCCCTGGCCTTTTGCTGACTGAGACTCCTGCCTTCTTGCGGCCCACCACACACCCACATCAATTGCTTTCTGTGGCTGCTTATTTCATCTTGGTGTTGGACTCTGACTCACAGGAAACAATGCAAATCAACCCCCAGTAATCAGAAAGCCAGGCTGACAGATGCAGGTTGTATAACTGAAACAAATGTGTGGGCTGACAGAGAAAACTGTTGCAGAAATGTACTAGTATAGGTAAGCACTGGAACTCAGACAGCTATTTTAAATGCATTTACCTAGGTCTGCTTATGTTTGTCGTCAGCTGTGGTAGAAAGCCTTTGAATATGGAACTGCAGGCTCAGCATTTACAAGGTTTGCATCTCTGAAGTAAGACTGTATACCTTGCTAATGCCATCTATACTAAGTCCAAATCAGACAATAACAGTGTGGAATGTAAAATACCACTTGCTCGTTTACTTAAGCATCCATTCATGCTTCCATGGCCACAGAATTTTGAAACCTTGATCTTTTAATATTTTGCATACACTTCCACAAGTCATAGCATTTAAACATGTACTTTGAATGAACAAGCAGGAAGCACAAAGGACATTATTTGTTCTTTGGTTCCCTTACCAAATATCAGGCCTACACCCCTACTTGCCTGATAAATATATCAATATGCAAGGGCAAAAAAACTCATCTCTTGTTTTAACATAATAAACCATTCTTATTTCTAATAAAAATAGAAAGTGATCTATTACACGGATCTTACATAAGAAATGTTGATAATCGTCTAGTTTCATAATTTTTATCCTGATATCAAGAGTACTCATTCCTATATGATTAGTTTTCCCTATTTTGTGTTTAAAGAGTAATCATTCCTATATAATTAGTTTTCCCTATTTGCATGTGTGTGTGTGTGTGTGTGTGTGTGTGTGTGTGTGTGTGTGTGTGTGTGTGTGTGTGTATATATATATATATATATATATATATATATATATATATATATATATATATCAATCACACAAAGATTAACATCAATGTGCAGGTAGCAATTTCAGACATGTGCTGCATTTTTACCCTAATCATACTTAAATCCCAGGTTATGAGGACTATACTTATAGTCTTATGACTTACAATGGGAGCCTTACTACAGGAATCTTCATAAACCTATATGCATGTGCTAATGACTAATATAAGAGTCCATTGAAATACAAAACCTGAAATACTTATTGGTAACACTATGATTCTTTCTTTTTTAATATGCTGCAAGCAAACACATGTAGAGCTAGAAAAGCAAAAACAAGTATAAGTAGCACAAATAAAAAATCTGAACTAAGGGAATAGGCTCCATAAGCAGAAAAAGTAACACAGCAGGTAACATTGGACAACTAAACATGGCTCCAACAAAACATACAGTTACCTGTTGCATTTGCATACATACATGAAAACATGCAGACAAGACAAAAATACCAAGTCAAATCAACTATAAAGTATCAGTGCAGGGTGCACATTAAACTGTTTCTGTAATTATCCATAGGCAGTGAGAGACTCAAACTACATAGGAAAAATATAATTGAATGGTCATTTATCCTTAATTGCCTGTAGCGTCAGCCCTCTTAACAACACTCCTGGGAGTGTGTTATTTACACAATAACACATACCCTGTTGGGCATTATTACTTGCTTAACAGTTTGTGCTATTTATACTGCTAGTATCAACATTGTAAAAATGATTCTGTTAAGGAGGTCCAGTATTTCACCAGAGCCTTTTGGGTCCATACAGGTAAATGCATTGTCTCCAGGAATGCACCTTTGCTTTTTTTTATCTGAAGAGCAATTCGTATAGACAGGAGGCATTGTTTTCCATCCATTCTCTATCAGGAGCCCACTGAGGTTCTATTCTAGGTCACTTATATTTTTCTGTCTTTCTGAATGACTTGTATGTCTATGACACTTTTGTATCAGTATGCTCTGTCTCAAAGCACATATGAAAATGGACCATCACTTCTCCATGTAGAATCTCTGAGTCACTGTAATGTCTTCAGAATATTAGGTTAATTTTACTTCATCCAGATTAAATATCATATGAGGAAGACTACATTTATAAAATTACTAAGCTGTCTAAATTCTTTCTACTCTTGATGGTACTTCATAAATTAAAGATTTTGTTTCCAAGTCTGTCAGCATCTGATTGGAAATCAAACTTATTTTCAGAGTCTTGGTCAATTGTGGGCATATCAAAGTTGTCAACACTTTGCAACATGAGCCAATAGTAACATTTTCTGTATCTTGCCATTGGCTGCTTATTATTCATGAGGATCTAAGATGACTGGTCAAAGAAAATTTCACAAAATAAACTCTTCTTTTATTAAACACCTTTCTTGAATTATCACTTGTGACATAGGCAAATTTTACGTAATCAAACTGTTTACATTCACAAATATTATACTTCACATATATTGCTGTATATATCATATAACCTAAGCAACATTACATAAATTATTCAATTCCTGACTTTTTTAAACAAGAAACATCTTTATTAAACTATCACTTATGACACAGGCAATCATACAGCTACATAAATGAAAACAAACCACACTTTTAGTTACAAGCATTTTGCATCAACAACCATACTGATTCACTCCCAGTTGCAAACATTATACATCACTTATAATCTACCCAATCATTTTCAGTCAAACATTACATAGCTCATTTAAGTCCTGCCTTCCCTTAAACCTCTTCCTCCCCTGTATGTATTGTTCCTACAATTCCCACTTTTTCCTATGCAGTTTGTTCCTACCCTTTTCTAAAGATCCCACTTCTAGCTGTTTTATCTCTGTTACTATATTCACTTCTAGTATAATTGGTTTAAAGTTTGATTTCCATTTTCTAGTTATTGCTTTTTTGGCAGCCAACATAATCAGACACAGCAAAGCCTTACCATGTCTAGGCAATGTTGATTCTGTATCATAGCTCAGAAAATCATTTCCTTCCTCACACCAATCTGCTCACTCAATATCCCCGACAGTGCATCCCACAGGGAATCCTTAAAGTCTGGCAACTCACCGCTCTTTCCAATTACCTCTTTCTTTTATATATATATATACATATATATATATATATATATATATATATATATATATATATATATATATTCCCATTGTTTCTTTCTGAATCGCTTATTCAATCTCTCTTCCCAATCCTTTCTAACCTACTCTGATTGATTCTTATAGTTTTCATGCAGTATGTTATATGCTCTACTAATTATTCTTTTTAAATGGAAGCTTCTGTTCTAGAGTCTACTAAAAACTCTACCATTGCTGGTCTTTCATATAGGACACCCCCAATTTCTTTCACTTTGCCTATACTCCGATATCAATCCTTGACAGGGAAGGCAATCTCAAACCTGCAGTCTAAATAAATTCTTTGCATATTCCCATTCTATCATCTTTCACTCTCTAGTTATTTGCTCTCAATACCTTGGTTCCTTTGCCAGTTTTCTCCAATAAATTCCAGCCCCCTCTTGCCTATTGTCTTTATCCCTAATTGCAGTCATCTCTATTGACAGAATCTCTTTTCTCCATTCCCATGTTGGCTTAGTTCTTAGGATACTTTTTGCTGCTCTAGGTATAATATTCTGTATGATTATTGTTATTCTCCTTAAAGGCCTGCATCCAAAATCTCAGTCTATCCTTGTTTTTTGATCCACCCCTCATTTCATCATCATCCCTTTCCACTTTGAATTATAACTTTCTACTTGTGCTATGTATAGGAGCCTTAGCTGTATAGCTCTGAAATGCCCATTCAAACCTAGTAATCCCGATCTGCCCTGTTTTACTGGAAGAATCAGCTTATCCCACTTGACTCTTGCCATTTTCCCCTCCAAAATGAAGTCCTTCAGCTCTTTATTATTTGCTATAAACAACTTCTCCTCTGGCTGATAAAAATATGCCTGACCTGTGTATAAGACTAATGGGACTAAAAGCATTTTAACTGCTTGCGTCTTACTATCCATATCCATATAACAAAGGTTCCATTTTCTAAGTTTTTGTATTATCTTTTTTCACTCTCTTCCCACATATCTTTAGCTGCCACACGAGAATCATGTTTAATCCATACTCCTAAATACTTAATTTTATCATGCCCCCATAAATATGGATGTTGCTGAACCAATTCATATGTGGGTACATAATTTACCACTACTGCCTTTTTTTAGCTTCATTAATTTTGTATCCTGAAAAGATTTGAAACTGTCTCAAAATGTTACACAACACTGTCATGTTTCTTTCTGCTTTCTTTTTGTCAGGTATAAAATAATATCATCTGCAAATAGAGCCAGCTTTTCTTGACTACCATAACTATTATATCCTTGAATTTCTGAGTCAATGGTTCTAAATATAATGCAATTAACAAGGGGGAAGAGGACACCCCTGCATGTTTAAGCAGAAATTATCAGAGAAGACCCCACCCACTTTAATGTTCACCTCATATCCCTCATATATCCTCCTAATCAACCTTATATTTTTTTTAGGAAATGCAAATGCTTCCATTGCTCTGCTCATAAAGTCCAGGATTACTCTGCCAAATGCTTTCTCGGCATCAAGACCCACCAACAACAATGATATTTTCTTACATTCTGCTTCCCTCCAGATCATCATTGTTTTTTTAATGTTGTGAAATGTTTGCCTCCCCTCCACAAAACCACATTGATCCATATCTATTAGTTTTGGCATTACGTTTGCCATTCATTTAGCCATTATAGACATGAACAGTTTATAATTATGGTTTAATATTGAAATAGACCTGTATGAAGCTGGATCTGATTGATCCTTACCCTCTTTAGGTATTATAGCTACCACTGCTTTCTTCCAGGATGTTGGCACTTCTCCTCTTCTTAAATTACCGTTAAGCAAAACTTCCAGATCTTTATCAGTTTTTTTCTTCCTAGCTTCCAAACTTCCACAGGAATACCATCTCTTCCTGGGAACTTTCCAGTAGATTGGTTATACATCACAATTGTTATTGCATCTCCTCCTATCCTAACCATTAGTAATTGAGCCTCAACTATCTCTAATCTTGGCATGGTTAATTCTTCTGTAAACATCTTCCATTAACATTCCCATGTTTATCTTCTCTTGATTTCTGTATTTCTCTGTTTTAAACAGACTCACATAGAATTTCCAAAATATTTCTAATAGCTCTGCAGGATCTCTTGTTACCTTCCTTGTTATAGGCTCCCTAAGCTTGGCAACAGCCCTTTCTACTTTCTGCTTCCTGAATCTTTGTGCTAAAAGTTTTTATGCTATAGTGTTACTATAAAAAAGACATTTGCTTAGCAGCAATGTTTCTAAACTCACATATATTATTGATGTAATCCCTTATTTTATGCTTAGCATTCTGCGTTGATCCTATTCTTGTTCTGCAGGATTCCCATTATTTTGTAATACTTTAGCATTTGTCAGTCCTTCTAAATAATTATTGTTACTTCTTAACCATATGTCTCTTTCTTTTATATCCACCCTATTTTTAAACTCTACCTTTATCCTTCTCCATAACTGTATTTTCAGAAGTAATTTATATCTTCTCAAATAGCTCCTGAATAATTTCTACTACCCATTCTTTAAATTCCTCTCTTTTCAACAGATAGGTGGGAAAGCACTAGTGTCTCATTTTCATTTCATTACCCTGTGTTTTTATTTTAGTTATTATTGGCGCATGACCTGAAATAGTTATTGGGTATGTATCAAGACCTTCAATTAAATGCACATGTTCCTATGAAATATAACTTCTGTCTAGCTTAGCCCAGTTTTTATATCATGGGAATAATGTGTAAATTCACTCCAAACTCCTATTACTGAATTCACATCTTCCATGCCAAATATTTTCATAAATGTCTTTAAAAAATCTACCCTCCTTTGTTATATTTTCCATTATGGGTCCCCCAGACACATCTTCACTGCTGCAAATTAAATTCCAGTCCCCACCTATAAGTAATATTCCTTGCTGAAAACTAATTATTTCTCCCAAAATTTTCTTAAGCTCCATTAGAGCAGTTGTGGGTGGAATATTAATTAATGCCAATGTAATCATCCTCCCTTGCCAGTAACACCTCAGTACTAGAAATCTGCCATTATTATCTTTTTTATCCTCTTCTATCACTACTGGTGCTTCTCTTGTAATTAATATAAGTACTCCTGTCTTCCTTTGTCCCAGATATTCTGCTTTATAACCATCCTGAAAACTTTTCTTTATCAAATTCACATGTTAAGTTCTTTCCAAGTGGGTCTTCTGTAACATAGCTATTTGTAGTCTACATTTTTAATATAGTTTACTATTCTTATTTTTTGTATTTATCTGTGAGACCATTAAAATTTAAAGACATTACAGAAAACATCATTGTATTAAAAAGTTATTATTCCCACCTTTTATGTATAACACTTTTTTTGTTAAATGTCTAGTTCCAGCTTTTGTCTTACATGCATACACTGTTTGGCAGGTTGAACTTTTATATAGCTGTTTCTTTTCATATCCATTTGAGCCTATATCACATCTCACAAAACTTTTTGTTTTATTAAAAGCCCTCAAAAAACCTGAACCCCCCAACATCTCCCTAAAACCTATTAATGTAATAATAACACACAAAACTATGTACATCTTCAAATACTGAAATTTTACCATCATAATATACCAAACTGACAGCTATGCTTACGGACTTGAGTTAACCTAAAAGAAAGGTTATCCATGCTAAGACGCATGGTGCAGCCTGTGCTTCTACTAAGTGCTAACTGGGTTTCTCCTATATTTATAGCTCTCCCAGCTGGGAAAACCCCTGAATGCTTTCAGAGAACATTATCTCCTAGCCAGTTTCTCTTTTCATTTTTCCCCAGCCAATCACAGTCCACCAGACTGCAACCAATTTATCTTTATCAGATTGTCTCCATGAAGACATGAGAACCAGGCAGTCAATTTCTCTTTATCAGATTGTTTCCAGGGAGACATGAGGGCCAGATACAGAATTGCTGCCAAGCATACATTCATTTGCTAGAAAAGCCTTATTAATATTCAATATTATTTTTCATTTACTTGCTTTCTCTTAAAACTTGTTACTAAATCAGTCTGTCCATGCAAGAATGAGGAAAAAGCACATTCATTTTTCTTTTGTTGTGCTCTTTTAACAAGGCTTTTTTTACATTGCAATGCCTACATTTCTTAAAAACTGAACAAGAAGAAAGAGAAAAGGGAGAAAGAAAGGGAAAAAGAACAGCAGCACCCATTTACAATTCACATTATACTTACAAATAACTGAGAAAACTTTACTTTATAGCATGAAAAGAAAACCATACACCACAAAAATAGTACTATTAAGAAAAAAATATTTTCTTTACTTACAGTTAACTTTTTCCCTTTTCTTCTCCCCAAAGCATTTTTCTGAACATTAATGACACACATTAGGGCATATACTTTAGAGTCCCCCACACGTCCAACAAATTCTGAGAAAAATCCAATATTTACATATTTTCTTGTTCTGTAATATTTCACAAATATAATTATTGTGTTATAGTCCCACACCAAGTTACTGGTTTTATTACTGTTCATCTCCACTTCCGAATTCCTGTCTCTGCTTCATTTCCATTGTACTCCTGATTCTTCTAGTCAACTCTTGTGTTCCCTTACTTCTCTCCAACATTTTCTGTTGAAACAGTGGAAAAGATTTCACAGGTACAGTCTCTCTGTGGTTTTTATTACTAGAAGAACAAGAAGCAAAATCTTTTTCTGTTTCCCAGCTCACATTTTGTTGGATAAACTTTTGTATTTCTTCCTTAGCATGTACTTAATCAAAAAATGATTTTGTCCCTCCAGGGAAGAATACCTTGAAGACAGCTGGGTATAGCATTTGAATCTCACACCTGCATCTCAACATTCCCTGAATAGTGGAATGAATGTTCTCTTCTGTGTGGTGTACCATGACTAATCATTCTCCACAAACACTCTGTTGCCTCCTATTTTTAGTATGTTATCCTTCTGCCACAGTTTTGTCAGAAGCAACTCATTCTGCTGGTACAATTGCATCTTTACTATTAAAGGTCTAGGTTGCTTTCTCATAGCCAGGTTTGGAGCATACGCACAATGTGCCCTTTCAACTAACAACTCCTGTGGAATACCAGTCCAGTTGCTCATTTATGTTTTCATAAAAATGAATGCAGTTTGTTCCTTCCAGCTTCTCTGGTATAGCTAAACATCTCAGATTTTCCCTACATGCTCTGTCCTCTAATTCTATTATTTTTTTGAAGCATCTCTTCCAGTGCAGTCTCATATTCAGCCATTCTTCATTTCAACCTCTGATTTTTGCAGCTTTATCACCTCATCTGAATATCTGTTTAATGCTTCTTCCATTTTTCCTGCCTTTTGTTGTTTGTGTTGATATACTCCATCAATGTTCCATTTATTTAACCAGGTCTGTGTGCAGTTGCCTTATACCTTCCTGTAGGTTGCTAGAAGTCATGTCTGGAGGTTGCATTGCTTTTTGCTGAACAGCTGCAGAAGTTTCCCCTTTCAGTGTTTCTTCCTCACTTTTTGTAACTGATTTTTCCTAAATGATTGGTATTTTTCCCTGGCATCCATGTAGTACACATACTAGCCAGTTTCTAAAATTTACCAATAAATGCAAAAGTCTACTGGTCTTCTTGAGTTTCTGTTTTCACAATGGGAGAGTCAAGCTATTATTCAATGTGCAGCCATCTTGCAAGAACCCTCACAAAATAAACTTTTGTTCAAAAAAGTACATTGGCCTAGATGTTACAAAAAATATCATACCCTCTATATCTCTCAAAATAAATAATCTGTAGAGTTACTACATCTGTTTTTTTTTGTATTCCTGCAGGACCTCACCCACTGGCTCTACTTCATACACCCAGTCAGCCTATTTATTTCATGGGGTTGACAGCAAAACATTCCCTGGAGAGGCTGGAGCTCTCCTTCCCATTTGTTTCTCTATAGGCCAGAGTCAGGTGATAGGGAGCAGGCAGCTTAGTGGCCCTACAAGGGGGTCTACCCTTCCCTGGTGAAGTACCCCTTCCCCTCAGTGGCTGTCTGAATTCCATTGCATGCTGCCACTGCCAGAACATGCTCCCTCATACAAATCCTGTGGTATGGGCTTCTGCATAATAGCAGCATGTGCTCTCCAGACCCATTATAAGTAGATACAATACCCAGCACTCCCACTAGGTGTCAACCAAGTAGTGATCTACACTAACTCACTTTCCCTGGAAGAGTTAGCTGACAATGGCTGTTCACTCCAATCCCTCCCAGCCAGCTCCTATAGACACCTGAGACACTGTTTGATTCAAGGTCCCTGTGCCATAGTCAAGGCTTTTTCCCTCTAATCCACAAAACTGACTTCTAGAATTATCAAACTACTCCCCTCCACCAGATAGACACACACACACACACACACACACACTGGAGCCAGTTAAAAAAAAAAGATTTTTAGCAAAACATACAAAACCCAAAAGTCATCCAAGTATCACTGGCATTTTATGTGGATTCCATTCATTGAAAGTAAGCCACCAATCTTTGCATAATTCCACATAGTGGGTAGTTGTGCAATCTTTCATTCTTCTTTTCTTCTGAATTACTTTTTCCTAGTTTATTTGAACAATGCAGCAATAAAACAATTTTCTCTTTCTTCATTTTTTTCTCTTCTCTTCATTTGTATAGCCAACATTACTGTATCACTATAATCTCTACATTCTAATTTGTCCTGCCTCCCTTATACCATTTCTGTAGCTCCCTGTTTTACCTTTGATGCTCCAGAGACTTCACCTTTTCTCTCTTCATTTCTCACTGTATTCTTTTCTAGCTCTGAATATCCTGTTTTTTTCCTGTGACCTCACTGCACTCCCCAAGTCAATATCTGTACTACTTGCCACTGAACAGACACAATCGGCTGAGGGTGTAAATCCTAGTTGACTGTTATTCCTCCTTTCTGTTGTACCTATTGTCATTCCACACAAAACTCTTGCGCAGAAGCTTTCAAGATCTGTATGGCTAACTTGCAATGCATACTTTAGCTTTACTGTCCTGTTTTGGAATTAGTGAACCCTCCCCTTGATTCAAAGTCTTTTACATTAGCTCACTTATTTCATTGTTGTTCTGACCTAAATTGTGTGCATGAATACACTTAAAGCAATATTTGTCAGTGTATGCCTGCCTGTATCTGCATGAACATGTTACAAATCCCACTGTGTTATTACTTCATTGTAACAATGCCTTAATAGGGTTACTGACATCTTTCTCCATTCAAACTTATGCTGCATCTTGCAGGGAACTGTAACTAAGTGTACCACTACTGGGTGGACATTTTTTATTTCTTCACTTAACCAATTTCTCAGTTATTAGTTTCTTTCTGAATGCCACAGTATGGCATTCTTTAATTTTACTGTCTTTTTTAAATTTCTCCAAGTCTTTTGGGTTTCTAATACCAGACTGGAATGGGCCCCATTCCTAAGTCAAAGTATGATTCAAGTTCATAAAATTAGTATATTTTCAGTCTTTGATGATAGCCAGAAGTGTTCTTCGCAGCATCCGCAATGTGCCTAGTAATGACTCCTTCTGCAAGTCATATGGAGTTACATGTATCTGTAATATATCTAAGTACTACTGTAAATTATTTTTATAAGACCCATTGCTCCTACTACTATTGGAAATGTATGGGTATCCTTCTTCCATGTGACCCTTGTTTATGCCTGCAAGTCCTGGTATTTTATGACTTTGTGTCTCTCTGTATGTAAGACACTGTAGTCACTGGGTGTGGCAATTTCAATGATCAATGTTACTTTTGTCTTCTTTTCATGGACTACTATATCTGGTTTTTTCGTATCTATTTTTTGAACTGTTGGTAATGGGTAATCTCATGTGATATAAATGTCATCATTTTCTGTAATGCTTTGTGGCTCATGTTTTCAGTGTTTTTCAGCTACTTCAATATTATAATGTTTGCACAATCCCCAATGCAACAGTCTAGCCACATTATTATGCCTTTCAGTACACAGTTCTTCTGCCATTAGTATATTATAACCAACAGCAAGATGTATGACGGTTTCCAATTCTGTTTTATAAAACTTACATTTGTCTATTTCTGTCGCCTTTTGGTTTAAATTTACCTCTCCTTAACCATTCCTGTGTTTGCTACTGATCAGTATTAAGTTGTTCCAAGAGATTTCTGTACTTGCAACTGTATTTATGCATTTTCCATGTGTCTTGTCTTTTCATCTGCCCCTTCACCTTATATTCTTACTTTTGTTTTTTTGGCACATTCATTTCCTGCCTGATTTTTATCTGCTTCTGGTTTGATTGCCATTCCTGCTTGGCACTGATATGCATCTGCTAAACTAAGCAGAGAAAGTCATCTTAGAATTAATCTCCTCATATTTCAAAACTTTCACTACATTTGGGTCTTGTGAAGTCAGTAGATATGTATGCAGTCCCATGATTGCAGTTATATACATATAATCAGTTTTGATGAGGCCCATACCTCCTTCAGAATGGCGAATATATTGTCTTGGTATACACTGATTTTTATAAAATATTTGATGAACATGAAGCATCCTTCTTGTTTTCCCGTCCAACTGATCCTACACCTTTTGGGGCCAGTCAGTCACTGCAAATTGGTTTATATCTTGGAATTTGTTCCTAGATGTCAACACTGTTTTCAGTATTAATTTTAGTCTTCTAAAATATTACTTACTAAGTTTTATTCACATTTGTTCAAATATTGTTGATTCTTCATCACTTCCCAAATATTTATGCACTCCCTCTTGCTCAAGTTCTTTTATAACACATTCCTGTCCCAAACTGATGTTTTCATGATGTTGCAGCTTTCCTGCTTTAAAGGTTGCTTTGCACATTTAT
Organism: Protopterus annectens; assembly: GCF_019279795.1. Lineage (NCBI taxonomy): Eukaryota > Metazoa > Chordata > Ceratodontiformes > Protopteridae > Protopterus > Protopterus annectens. The sequence continues at coordinate 582,638,471 of NC_056741.1, read as the reverse complement.
CAAGACCAAATGACATTCTTATATTATCTGAACAAGTTTTGTCCACTTGCAGTTGTGCTTTCAGTTCCTCATCTGATGAACTATACAGTTTTAAATGATCTACAAAAAGAAGATGAGAAGTCTTTAGACTTTGTTGTTTTCTGGGAGCCAAATTGTAGCCCTGACCTAAACTGCTGAGTGGACAGCTTAATGGGTTAAGGGCAAGACAAAAGATCAGTGGTGACAGAGTCACCCTGAAATATACCACTTTTGAATTATACCACTTTTGAATTTTTTACCATGGAATAATAATTTGTCCTTTATCATAGCTTAACTGTGAAATGGTTTGCCACTGTTTCATGGTTGCTGTAATGTAATCAATCAGTGTATGGTGCATCATATACATTTTTATGCACTTTTTATCCATGAATGTGGGATACTTTCAAATGCTTTTTTGTAGTCTATCCATGCCATACTTAGATACTTAGATTCTTCCCCTTTTTACAGTTCTCCATTATGACTTAATTTAACAACAAATGATCCTTTGTTCCATATGGCTTTCTTTTATTACCCCTTTGTTCTAGTGCCATGACTGAGTTTTTTTTCTAAATATCTATAAAATCTATCGGCAAAAATTCCAGTATATAGTTTATATGTTGTTGGAAGGCACGTTATCAGCTTATAATTTTTAGGATAGCTTGCAGGTTTGCTCTTATGTAGGAGTATTGTTTTTTCTATTGTTAATCAGGTTGGTGTCTGTTTGCGGTGCACATATAAATAATTCTTACTCATGGCTAAATCTTCATGTAAAGATGTTAATACTTTTAGCCAGAAGTTAGGTACTGCATCTAGGCTTGGGGCTTTCCAATTAGGACCGCTTTTTAACTTTATTTTAAATTTCTCTCTCTGGTGATTACTTCATCCCATTTCATATCCTGTACATTTGAACTTCTTATTCTTTCTTTTACTTCTATCTATTTAGCATCTTTGTTATGTTCCACAGGATCTTCATAGATGTTGTTGTCTTTTGGCTTTTTCCGGTTAGGGATCGCCACAGCAGAACTCTGATCTGCTAATGATTGGCAGTAGATTTTCACAAACGCCGAGGTGCCAGCTCAATGTTCAACCTTCAACAAAGGCCTGCCCATTTACGCATGTCTTTCGAATGCCCACCCAACCACAGGGAGGACATGCAGACTCCACACAGAAGGCACTCCCCACACTCCAGCCGAGAATCGAATGGGAGAACCTCTTGCTGTGAGGCAACAATGCTACCGCTGCACCACCATGGAAGTCCACAGGATCTTCATAGATAGTTCTCCAAAATGTATATATTTTGCCTTCTTTTGGTGGTGTTGTTATTCCTTTTGCCTTGTTTTTCAATTCTCTAAAAAACTTTTTTGGGTAATCAATAAATTGCTTATTTTATACTTTTCCTTTATATTTATATGCATATCTTCTAAGTTTTTGTGCCTGTGCTGGTATTTGCAATAGTGCACAATAGATTCTGATCTGTTACATTGCTTTTCATCTATTTTTTCTGAGTATTTTTCTCTTCTAACAGTGACACTTCTTGTCTTAATTGCTTTATAGTTTTCTCTATTTGATAATTCCATGATGGAATTTAATTTCTCCCCTTCTTTTCCCTTACTACCCTGTGGTTTTGTGGTAATACTTTATCTATTATTAATTTAGCTGCTTTGTAATATATCCTATTTATGTCTGTTATATCACATGAATCTCTATAAACTGTCCTAATTACTGTGTTCATTTAATTTTATCAAACTTCTAACTTCTTGGGTTTTACTGACTTTCTGTAGTCTATTTCTTTCATTGATCTTAATATGTCTGTCCATCTCTATTAAATCAAGCAACTCTTCATTTAGATTATTTTCTTCTAAACTGAGGGTGCATTCCTTGTTCTCCATTTCCTACAGGCATTCTATAGAAAGTTCCAGAGCATCTTCCTGTGCACATTCTCTTCAGTTTCATCATGTGTCATCTGTTGCACTTTCACATGGGAGCTCACTGGCCTATCACTCCACAACATTGACTGCATCAGAGTTGCCACAGTTTCCTGTTCCTTCCCTTGCTGTGCAGCTCCATCTGAATGTTTATACTGGTTTCTTATAAAAGGCTCCAAAATATCTTCATATGGCAACTAATTAGATGCTTTCTACTCCATTGGTTTTTCCTTAATTTGGGGATCTATTGCTCTACCCTATTAGAGTTAGATTTTCTACTCTAAATCCTTCATGTTGCAGGTAATCCATAACTTCAGTTTGTATTTCTTTAATTTCTCCATTACTAATCCTCTTTTTTTACTTTTCCTCTTTGTTTTCTTATTTTTTGTATTGTAAAATTTTCCATGTCTGGATGCCTTTGCCTGTATTTCTCTTCAAATATCTTTGGTGCTGCTCTTTTTGTATTGATTAGTTAGTTTTGCTTTCTCCTTTGCATAACTATTGCACCATATTAAATTTCTTTTTCTTTGCCATGTCCACTGTCTATGTGGGATGGTCTCTGAGACTTACATGAATTATAATCATAGTAGATTAAATGTATTGCTACATTCTGCTTCTTTGGTTTATTGCTAATTAACTGTTTGTTTGTTTTGTTACTGTGGAAGTTGTACTGATCTATAAAGGACACATTTAAGATATACCGCATGCTAAAGACAAAATATAGTACATAGTGTAGCATCACTGGCAGGCAATATGAAATAGAAATCAGTAATAAGTAGTTAATCATTAATGCATTGTACTTTGTGTAGCATTGAAATAGACAATTTTCAAGCAGTCCCATATATGGCATATTTAGCTAAGGGTTGAATAATCTAATACTCATATTATGGAATTAAACTATTTATTAAATAAAGTAAAGGATGTTGTACTTTATAAATTGTATTTCCTTTGTTTAACTGATTCCATTAACATTTTAAAAACTCATTTGCTGCTCACATTTTTGAAGTTTTCTGGAGGGGAAAGTCCATTAGAGTTTCTTAGAAAATTCTAGTTAAATGAATCAGTCAGCAATGACTGGCTTTTCTGGACAGGGATATGCTAGTGTAATATTACTGAAGCAAGTGTTTGAGATGCAGTGCACATTATCATTTATCTAGGGTCATATAAGGGAAATGTTATTGAGAGATGATCCATGAACTTTAGAGCATTGTCTTTAATATACATATTTGACCACTGATATTCTAAAAAATATTAGCTCATTAGCCATTATAATTCACAAGCTATTATATATATATATATATATATATATATATATATATATATATATATATATCTTAATTTCCTGCCTTTACCTATCATTAGTTCTGTTTTTATCTCAGGAGATTCTTATACTCAGATTTACTGTATTACAGCTCTCAACTGGTTCTTTAGCTACCTTACTAATTGACAACAGGCAACTAAATGGGATAATAAACTCTCCACACTCCTCCCTGTCTCTGTTGGGGTTCCTCAGGGTTCCATCCTTGGCCCTCTCCTTTTTATTATATTCACAAATAGTCTAAACACTGCCACTAAATCTAATTCTATCATTCAATAAGCTGACAACTCTACTCTTATTTGCTCTGCTTCCACACCCCAAGAACAACAAGATAAACTGCAAAAGTCATTTCTGGATTTTGAAAATTACCTAAATGAACTTCAACTCATCCTAAACCCAAACAAAGCAAAATTAATGATCTTCTCTAACAGGAAATCCAAAGCAAAACCACCTCCTCTCTCCATCTACTCCACTAATGACACTATAATAGAATCAGTTAACCAAACAAAACTACTTGGTGTCACAATTGACAACAGCCTAACATTCAATAAACACATATCACTCACAGTAAAGAAAGTTCACGTCAAACTTGATGCTCTATATAGGGCCAAACCTTACCTTACTCAAAATGCCAGACTAGCCACAGCCAGATCACACCTCCTATCTACTCTTCTCTGCTGTTCTCAACTTTTAACTAACCTGCACAAGTCTGATTTACATCTACTTGATTCCTGCTATAACAAAAATAGCAATATTTGATGCTAATATACCCAACAGGACCCATCATTGCCTTGCTCTTCAAAAATTACACTGGCTTGAATTTCCTAATCTGTTATTGCTCAATCGTCTCACCACTGCCAACTAGGGTTACCACCTGTCCCACTTTGCAAGGGACAGTCCCCCTTTGGACAGTTGTGTCCTGCAAAAAAATTGAAAAAAATGGCAAATGTCCTGATATTTCTAGGACAAAAATATTTTGCATATGTTATGTAATAGTTGCATAAAACACTTATTCTATATCTGAAACACCTAAATGTTATAAGAAACAGAATAAGTAACTAAAATGCCACAAGAATAAGCTATTATTTGGGCAAAAAGTGAAGTTCTGTCATTTGTACTGGCCTTAAGTATGTTTCGCCCTACAAAATCTGACCTTTCTCCCAAAAATGTCCCACTTTGGGCATTTGAAATGGTGGCAACCCTACTGCCAACTCCATTTTCCACAAACCTGAAAACTGCCCTGCACTCTCCAACCTAGTGCAGCTAAATACCAACTCCAGGACTCTTAGATCATCTGACAAACTTATACTCAAGGTTACAAAGTCCCATAATTACTTTGGTGACTCTCTCTTCTCCTTCAAAGTAACCAAACAGTGGAACCTATTACCCCAGAATATCTTAAAAAACATAGATCATCGTAACTTCAAAAAACTCCCAAAGGAATACTTTACTCAACAATGGCTATGCTCATGTAATACTCCTGGCTAGTTTCTCATACCTTCAATCAAATGTTTTCTATTCTGCTATCTTCTTGTCTTACTTCTACCAAATGAAAATTTCACAATGATTTTTAGTTATATATCTAATGAGTTTCATATTACTGTCTGTAATAAGGCTTAAGAAATGTAATGTTTTCTGTTTTACATTCACTTTTTTGTAAATTGTCATTGTTGGCAACTGTCAAACTTTTGTGTATATTGTTTGTATATCTTTTAAAAATGTTTGTAATCTTTTTTGTACTATTGTTATGGAGCTTATCTTCCCGGGTCTCTGCTGAAAACGGGCTACTTGCCCAGCCAGACTCTACCCGGTTAACAAATGCAAAATAAAATAAATAAATACATTTTAGTTGCTAAGAATAATTTGGGGGCCTAAAAGACACACAGTGTAGTTTTAGAAGGGATTAATTTAATGGACAAAGTTAAAAGATTAAATATTATTTTTAGATGATTTTGCCCCCATACCTCTTTACCCTCAAGCTTCTTCTTGTTCAGACAATGTCTATTCATTCCTCCTCACAAGAGATTCCACCCAGAACCAAGATGAAAGCTATCCAAATGGGGCCATCATTCAGGCAGCCATGAGGGTGCTTTGTGTTGTCACCAGCATCCCAACAATAACAGCATTTGTTGATACTTTAACCCCACCCCTTGGGTGTGGAGGTGTGCGTAATTTGCATTAGCACAGTGGCAGATAATGGTTTTACCTTGTGAATGCATGCTTCTGCACACTTGCCATGAAGGCCACCTCCAGACAACCCTTCTATGTTGCTGCCCCTCTTCCTGGGTATAGTTGCAGTGTGTATGAAGCTGGTTCCTCCCCTCCACCCATCCTCCCTACAGCTCTGTCTAGCACTTGTGCTACTAGATTGGGTTGGGAGAGTGGCCTAATGGTTAAGGTGTTTGCCTTACAAACACAAGGTGCAGGGTTTGAGTCTCACAAGGGATAATTGGCTAGGCTTAAAAAATGGCTCCCAAGGGCAGTCAACCTAGTGCTAACTTATGAACCTATAGATGAATTTGTATCGCCTGATCTGTAGTCAGGGGTTTTCCCTCTATGCCACTAGCACTGGCATTGCTAAGAAATATTATTGTCCTAATCTTCAGTTTCAGACATTGCGGTTATATACAAGCTTTCTTCTACAGACATTACATTAAAAAAAATTCTAAAAACTGTTAGACTATAAAAAACTATACTATGTTGGAGGGACGTAGAAGGATGTGGGCTCAGATCTTCTCTACAGAAATACATGATGAATGTGAAGTTTGTTTTACATAAGCAATTAAATGAATATTAACTTCTTCCATGGAATTTTTGATATGATAAAAAATTATCCATGATCTTCATCGCTCTGCTCATGCTTTGAACTTGATGGGATTTTCAGATGTATCTTCCTGCTAGTATTGTGGTAAGCCTGAAACCAAAGACATTCATTGTTGGTAGACTTATTCTGTGGTCTAAGTCTGGTGGGTTCACACAAAGCTTATATTAGAAATTATACAGTGTAAGGTAACTAATATTCAAAAACATGCATGTTGGTTGACTCGACCAGTCATCATACCTGTTGTAAATCAGACATTATCCACAGAAGGAAATCCAGCTGCTACACTGTCGTACACAGAAATGAATAGAACAGAAATGTCCCCTAACATACAGAAACTTGCAATGATGTAAAAATGCCTATATAGCAGAAACTTCCTAACAGATATGCCATTTTAGGTCACTGGAGATTTCTTGTGAGTCAATGAGCATTTCTGTACTGTTATTGTTGTACTTTTTCTGCATATCAGGCCGTGCAGTTAAAGTAACGTACAAAAAATTCTCAGATACAATGTCATTGCTTAAAAAATAGCCATTTATTTTTTTTAATAATAGGTTTGTATAATAGAAGTAATCCACTCTTTTGTGAGGGTAATGCTGTTTTACCCATGGACATCTAATTTGTTTGATCACCCAGACTTTTCTCTTGTGATTAAACCATGCCAGCCATAGACAAACCAGCATTACCTATGCTCAGTCATGGATTATTTGCTATAAACAATATTTTGGAAAATAATCACTTTCCATCCAGACAGCTTATAATTTATCTTCCTTGATAATGCTGTAAATATATCAAACAAACAAAAATGAGAATTTTACCTGGCCACAATGGCCATTAAAAAGCTTCTTCTAGCTGAAAGTAAATCTAAACCTTTATAAAACTTTCCTGAAAGGCAGTGGTGGGATTGTTTTGTTGCTGTTTGTATTGTGACGACCCACCACTGCCAACCAGTAATCAAGGAGTCTCAGTCCTCACCACTGGCAACAGTGGGGAATGTTCACTGGGAGGAAAACAGGTACAGACATAGTATTTCCAGATGCAGCTATCTGCATCAAGTGCAATTTCACAGTCAGTCTGGGGCTGGTTTCTCCTGCCCAAGTAGCTGACACACGCATTCTTTGAGGTTTGATTTACAAACACACACACCTGAGAAAGGCTAGCACATGTTTACTAGCTATGTCCCCTTCTGCCCAGACTATAAGGTAGTTACCACTGCCACCAATCACTCCTTTTCAACTACTTTAGGACCCTTAACAAAGGGTGTCCAATTTTACTCTGCAATATTAATATTAATACAAATGGTAGTTTGACCAAGAGCAAGGCTATTAGGGGTGACCAACACAGTGTCACCAAATAAATATGTAAGTACTCTCAAAACTTAAATATCTATACAAAGATCAGCCACAATGAAAGGTTTAATGTATTTAATAATAAATAATAAAAGAACAAGACAATACTAAATATATATTCACAGTGACATCAGAGTTCAAAACCACAGGAAATATTTAAAATAACATTACAGTACACGGTCACACAAATAAAGAAAAACAAAATCTAAACTAAACAATCCAAACTCTAGGACTTCATCAGATAAAACCTTTTAAAAATTCCTTTATTTTATTATTATTCATCATCAATGTAAAATAAAATCATCATCATTATTTTATATTAAATAAGTTTCCTATCTCATTAATATTAATTCTAAAAAGGAATTTTCACAAAGGGAACTTACAGATATAAGAAATGCTTTAAAATGAATTAATCTTTTTAAATATTCTTATAATTGATTTAACATTGTGTAAAACATCATTGGGAAAGTTCATTTGTTTAAAATTTAACCTTAAAAATGTGTATACTAAAGAGACTTCAATACAATGCCCTCTAGTGTCCGAAACCTATATGACATATTAGTTCAACCTTTGATTTACTTTTCACTTTTTGTATGTATGTAATGTCCTTTATAACCCTTATATGATTCCTAACCATCAATTTCATATATCTATTAAATATAACTATATAAATTAAATTATTCATTGTATTAAAATTAAATATATATAAATATATAAATATTGGTAAATAAATATATAAAATTTATAAGATATTTAAAATCCTTAAAATTAATATTAGCATGTAAATTTATCTTATAATCCCAGTGAATGTGACTTAAACCTTATTGGCTTTCACTTTTAATATAGGTCCTATGGATATCCAGGTCTTTTACATGCATCCAAATAGACCTGCCACCACAATTCCCTGCTTTCTAGTATCTCCTCCCACAAACCTCCCCTAACATCCTGTTGTACTTGTTCCAACACAAAAAATAAATATTTTGCTCCCATACAATTCTTAAAGTGCCTATATAGTGCATTGGTTTTTCCAATGTCATATATGTGCTCATATAATTAAATCTGTCCTTACTTTTTATTAATCTCTTTCTACTTTCTATGAAAATTTCTTCCTTGTTCATAATGTATGGACATTGTGCACATCACTTAAATGTTCCCACAGTTTTTTATATTTTCCATTTCCTTCTAATTTCCTCTTGATGTTAGGGGGGTTTCTATAAGTCACTTGAGGTATCATGTTTTTAATCTCTTCCAGGTCTGTAATGGCAGAAAATCTCTCCCATTCTCTCTTAAATATCTGCTTAACATCTTTGTTTAAGGTATTAAACTCAATAATTAATACTTTCTCATTTGTCATTCCTTACATCTTTTATTCCTCTTATTGGTTGAAATTTATTTTTTCTACCTATCTCGACCTCCTCTCTTATTATACTCACAAACTCTGCCGGGTAACCCCTCTCTAAAAACATTGTTTCTAATTTGTTGCATTCTTGATGAAAATCATTTTCATCACTTGTCATCCTGGAGCCTCTCACTTAATTGGCCTTTTACAATATTTTTCTTACAATGATTTGGATGAAAACTATCATAATGCAAGTAAGAATTACAGAATGTGTCTTTTCTAAACACTTTAGTTTCAAATTTTCCATTTTTCTTTTAAATTTCCACATCCAAATAATTCATAACTTTTGCATTCATTACATAAGTGAACTTTAGATAATTAGTAGTTTGATTTATGTAGGTAAAAAATTCCTTGAATTTTTCTTCACTTCCTATCCAAAATATCACTATGTCATCCAAAATCTATGATAAAGTGACCAATATTGTCTAAATGCAGAATTAGTTATATATTTCTCTTCCCATTTGCCAAGAACTATATTGGGGCACAGGCTGCCCCATTGAGACTCCTGAAATCTGTTTGTAATATTCTCCATTAAACATTAAATAATTATATTTCAAAATGGAGTCCATTAGGGTCACTACAGTTACTTTGTCTTCATGGGACAGCTTCCTGTCATACACTTTCTTCAAATAATTCCATACCTTCAACATGTGGTATACTAGAGAAGAGGTCTATAATGTCTATTGTGACAAAAATTATTTCTTCTTTGTATATATTTGTAGAGAGTTCTCTTAAGAAATCCCATGAATCTCTTAAAATAATTTCATTATTCATCCATAGGTGTTTGACTTTGTTATCCACATATTTAGCTAATGGGGTAATTTTTGCTCCTTCTGCTGAAACTATTGGCCTTAAAGGGGGATCGATCTGATTCTTATGAATCTTGGGTATGCCCAACATTGTTGCTACCCTTGGCTTCTTTACCTCCAAATATTTATAAGTTCTAATGTCAATAGCTTTGTCCATTAATAAATTTTCTAGTACCATATCAATTTTCTTGTATGCTACTGCCAACTCATTTTTAGAGGCTATCGAATATTTTCTTTCATCTAAAAGTATAGAATACATTTTAGTTTCATACGTAGTGTTCTCCATAATAACAATCCCTCCCCCTTTGTCCGGTTTCATCACCCTTACTTTGGAATTCTCCATCATTTCATTCAAAACTTTCCATTCCTCTTTCTTCATATTAGTTATATCTATATCTAAATCTAAACTAAGCTTTACTATATTCCTGACTGTATCTAAGATAGTTACTATACCCTAATAGCTTACTTAGAGCAAGGCATATGTGGTGAATGTTTCTCCTTGTTGTTGTCAGGTCCAAGACAGAATGCAGAATGCTCTCTCTGTAAGAGACTTCTCAAAATAATATCTAAAATATTGCTAATGAGATAGCTTGCAGAATATAATTTCTGGTAATTTGACTTCTAGTTCTCATGCCACTTGCTGGCAGCTGGTAGTATTTAGCATCTGCCTGTAAAAATACCCAGACAAGGACTTTTGCTCAGATCTTTGGCAGGTGCTGGAAGTCATAAAACAATTGCATTCCTTCATGCTTCCAAAGTAGGCAATTAGTTCACCCCAAAGACAATATAGAAAGCTTCCTAGTACAGACTTTGTGTCTCTGGCTGCATTGAAACATCTTTATTGCCTAGCCTATAAAGTGATTTAATTTCAGAAATTTATCTAAAGTTTGCTGGACTAAGGTTATCCCACTGGTTTCCTCTTTTAACATATGTATTTAAACAGTTACAATAGCTCATGTGCATTTCTGTTCTCTTCCAGTAGGGCACACTGTGGGTACATTTTAAGCATAAGCACTTTACAAATACCTTTTCAACACAAACATCTGTACAAGGCAGTTTGATATACACATGACATACAGTTCTAATACATTTGTAACACAAGCATCTTGTATAAATTAGTTTGATATTCACAAATGACATATACGTATTTACAGAATTCCATCTAGCTGTGCTGGCATTACCTCCTTTTGTCACATCTGTAATTACAAATTATCAGGTGCTCAAATCTACAGAGTTTTTAAGCATTCCTGTTCTTTCATTGCCCTTTTTCTCATTTTTCTTGTATGTAACCTTATGTCTATTTATCCATACCTCATATATGAACCTTCTACATTTTATCCAATTTACACCGCCCCATTGTTTTTCTTTTATCACATATTAGCATTTTATGAAGTTATCATACAATTATGGTTGTAGGGGTTACATATTATTTTTTAACATTTTCATTTGAATCATGGGTTGGCACACTGGCTATAAAATGATATGCTCTGTTGTGCATTTCTTAACTATTATGTTTCGCAAGATTGCAAATGTGTCGTTTTGACATATGGAAAGTGCAGCATTGATAAAAACAGAAAACAAATTCAGTAGCCACTTAGATATTACTTTTACAGCTGTATTTGTTTATTTACCATAAAGTTTTATACTCTGTGGGACAAAAGATACCAGTTTTGCATTTCGTCCACATGAACTGACTCTTTTTGAAATGTGGGCCCATTATGTTACTTCTGGTAACACTTACTCTGTTGTGCAATGACATTTCATAATAATTGCTCAGTCTAGGGAACTAATCTTCCGATGACCAGAACTGTATCACAAATGGTGAGCAAAAAGTTTGTGAAGGCCCTGCCACATTAGCAATGGAAGTAAAAATAGCTTTTCTAAATAATGCCTCTGATCATTAAATTTAAATCACTTTAAGTTTCCAAGTAATAACTTCTAAGACTTCTGTTTGTGCTATGACTTGCTTCCTCTCATTTCCGTTTCTGATTTCAGTTCTACATATGAATATAAAGATGTCATTTGCATTATGAAAACCAGTCTGTCACAGGTTCTCTCTTCTCACTGTGATTTGCCAACCTTCCGAAATACTAGTCATGACTCATTCAATAGTACCGATGAACTATTTAAGGTCTGAGGCAATCCTTATTGTCTTACCTGTGTGTGTGTGTGTGTGTGTGTGTGTGTGTGTGTGTGTGTGTGTGTGTGTGTGTGTGTGTGTGTGTGTGTGTGTGTGTGTGCGTGTGCACTCGTGATTGTACTTTGCATACAAACATATGCATAGTTCCAGGCACAGTAACAAAATATGATGAGAAGGCACTTTTTTGCACAATTATTCTTCTTTCCTTAGAAATGCTCATCTGTAGTTTATACAAAGTTCCTAGTTCCAAACCCAAGAAAAAAATAAAGTTCAAAAGCTGCAACCTGAAAAGGAAAATTAGTTAATTCACATTGCTGCATTGTTCAGAATCTGTCAGGCAAAAGAAATAATATAATATACTAGCCACTGCTGAATAGATGATGGGAAATCTTAGTGACATAGCAGGCTATATCCTTGAAGATCTATTTCTGAAAGTGCATTTTTTTCATGTCAGTAGATTTCTGGCTAGAATAATTCACATTGGCAAACATTACAACTTTCTAAGAGATGTAATAGTTTTCTTAGTGTTAAAAATTAATGAAATTGTCAACATGTAAATACTCCTCCTTGCACATTTACATACATATCCACAATACACAAATGAATAATTTTTAATAAATCCTCTATAACAAACAGATTTTGCATCTGTATAACCATACAAAAAAACTCTTTTGTCAGTGGCATGAAGTCTGAAAACAGCTCCATGCCAACAAGCGTTCTTATGGTCTGGTACACACACACACACACACACACACACATACTCTCACACGGGTGTGCATGCGTACATGTATATGCATATGGAACTGGTGCACAGATGCAAGTATATAGTTGCGTCATGGGCTATGTGTATATGCACACATTTTAAATATGAATCATGCTGTTGTAAGGCATGGCATTTACTTTAAGCTAGTGTTACCTGCCAGCCAAATTGTAGAACTATATTCATCTGTTAGAATACTAAATATACCCCCCTTTTGATATACATTGAAACCCTTTCATGAAAAAAATAAATCGCTTACATTATGAAATAGCCCTCCCCCCCAAAAAAAGTGCATTGGTAGTTTGAATTGCTTTTTTTCTCTCATGCCTGACATCATTGTTGTTGTGACTGACTATCTCACTGAGTCTAAGACCAAAGATGCACCAGAGACTCAGTGAGTCAATGACAAACTGCTGCTTTCTTCCATTTAATTAAAGCCCTACGAAGGAGGAACTAATATCAATGGTTAATCAGGAGAAAGAGATGTAAGTGCAAAAAGGTGCTTATTTACATAGACAGGGATGGGGTGGAAAACAAACCCTATATTATTAATTTTGTGTCACTTTAATACCACAAAGTTACCAGTTCGTTCTTGGATCTTTAACTCTACCTAAGCCTGAGCCAAGTTTCTAATCATGCTAGAGATGGGCTTGAGACAGTTTGGGCTAGTGTAGTAATACTAACTGGGTGTAGTTTTCTGCCTGTGCCTTGTTCTGACTTTTTTGAAGAGTCTTTACATCTTGTCTCTTTCAGTCCCTATGCATTACTCATTATTCCATTTTATAATTTCTGAGAAAGGAAGGCTATTGGTAACTTTATCCTTTCAGTCTGTACACTATGCTCATGTGTATAGATGAAGAATAGAAAACAGAATGAATGGTAATGTGAGAGCTTTGTTTCAGGATTAACTTCTCATTTTATAACTACAGTCTAGTACAACACTTGTTGCATTGCCCATGCTGTTCCTATCCACTGGTCAGTCTTCCGATCTTCTCTACCTTCAGTTGTAACATGTGAACAAGATCAAAACATGCTTAAACTCCTCTACTTGTAAAGGGAAGTTCAGTGTTTGTATCCTTAGTTCTTTATAATGGTTATTAAATAAATACTATCGGCTTGCAGTGCTTTGCCCACCATGATCTTTAAGAACACTTTTAGATTCTTTACTTGTATGATTGACATCAACTGTCTTGTTAAAAATAGTTTTGCTTGACTTTAGTATATCTTTGTTGTGTTTTGTGAATACTAACCAGAAATTCCTGTTTAGCATTTATTTTTACCTTGCACTGTTACTGTTGTGTTACGTTCTCTCTCCTTGTTAAATCTTGACATTCCTCTCTTAGTTTTCTTATATTTTCTAGCGCACATTGCTCATTTACATAGTGAGGTAAGGGCAGCGGGTGGGAAACAAGCCTATATTGTCACTTTATGGTTTTTTAATAACAGATAATGCTTGGCTCCTTCTTGGCTCTCTATGTTCACTGCTGTGACCCTGACCAAAGTTGTCTCCCTTTTTAATAAAGTTTGTTGCACTTTACTAAGTTTTCTTGCCTTTTCTTCTTCTACTTGTTTTCTTTGCCTTGGTCCTAATGTATTTCCTTATATCTCCCGACTTCTCTCACTTTCTTCTTCACCTTCCTTCTCAACTCTTGAGAATCATAGCAACTTTTCCTGTTACTTTGTTTGAAATGTTGTTATCTGACTAAAGGGCACTTTAGATTTTCTTCAATATTTCACCACCTTTTCCTCAGACTGTTTTTTGTACTGATTGCTTGAGGCTCACTCCAATTCTACTAAAGTGAACACTTTTAAAGTTAAGCACTGTTATTATTATAATATTGTTTGACTCTATGTCTGTATTTGCCATGGGTCATACTTGTTTCCATTTTATTCTAGAGGGCTGCATGTGAGATCCTTCCTCATCTTGACCTGAGAATATTAAGTCTAAGAGCATGCCTTTCTTTGTGGGGTACACCAAAGAATGCCTAAGATTTGTCCAACGCAGGGCTTTGAGCATTATTTCTTCCTTTATGTGCTTACAGCTGAGGTGCTGCAACTAACATATGGCATATTCATCTCTTCTCTCCTTCAGAAGTGTCTCATGCTTTCCTTATTGTCATTGCAGTATTCATTTCCTTTTTCTGGTATTAAGTTTGTAAGCAAAATCTATGCAAGCTATGGTGGTGCTTGCTGCCTCCAGGGTGATCCACAAATCATCCTCACGCTTACCTCTTTTCACTGAATCCCTGTCTTATGTGAATGGTTCCTTCCTGTGTGCCATGCTTCCTGTCCTTCCTGCCGAGTGCATACCTTGGTACATTGACATTCTAGATATAATTGTGTGCATACCAGCCTTTGTTTGATTGACTGCCAAGATATCCAAGCCTCATTTTTCTGTTTGCACAGATTCAGGACACTGATCTCTTCATGAGATCTAGGACTCTTCTTTTCATATCATGCTTCCTGCTATGGTTTAGTGTATTTGCATTTTTACTTTTTCTCCCTGATCTCTCTGACACATTGACTACTAGTTTATTGTGGGTAGGTGGGATTTCAGATTCTCATATTACCCCTTTGTACCCCCTCCTTGACTAGTATAAGTATGTGATATGGAAGTACTTAAGTCTATTAGCTGAACTGCCTTCAGAATAGATGCAAACCATCTTAGAAATACTATCCTGTATGCCTTTCCTGATTCTCTGTTCAACTGTATCTTGTGCTGTGATGTGCTTTGCCTTGCTCCTGATTTAATTTACTTGTTTGCTTATTTTTTAACCAGGTAAGTGGGATGGCTTAAGGACTCTTTTTAGCCGTAGCCTTTCACAGAAGCAAAACAACCACATCATCATAATACAAGTACACAAGTTACACATAATACAATGACAAGTAGGATTTCTAATACAAAGACATTGTCATAGGACCTGTACATAAACTGTGAATAGTAAAGTCAGTATACAACTACATAAGTTATATGTAATACAATTGTAATATAACTACACTGTCATAGAATGAGTGAACAAGTTATGCATAGTTCTTGTGATGCCCCTGCACTGGCCCAGTAATCAAGGAGCCTCAATCCTCACCAATGGCAACAGCTAGGGGATGTATAAACTGGAAGGATGACAAGTACACACACAATAAAGTGCAATTTCCCTTAAGAGCACACAGAGACTAGTCAGTCAGGGGCTGGTTTCTCCCTCTTTCTCCAGATACCCAATACGACTCCCCACTGGCACAGCTATAGAGTTGAGTCCATAGCCAGGGTTCCAAGTCAAGTCCTCCCAACACTCTCTCTGTCCAACCAGTGCTTCATGTCCCTGCCCAAGTAGCAGACACACACACACACCCACTTTGAGATTTGATTTATACTCAAACACACACCTGGTTAAGGCTGGCACAAGTTTACTAGCTATGCCCCCTTCTGCCCAGACTATAAGGTAGTTATCACTGCCACCAGATCCCCTGATCAGCTACTTTAAGGCCCATACCAAAGGGTGTCTAATCCTACTGTGCAATGTTACTATTAATCCAAATGGTAGTTTTGACCAAGAGCAAGGCTATTTAGGAGTGGCCTGTACAGTGTCACCAAATACATATGCAAGTACTCTAACAGTTTAAATATGTATCACAAATATCAGCCACAAAGATAGGTTTAAATGTATTTAATAATAAATAATACAAAAACAAGACAATACTCAGTAAATCCAACACAGTTACTTCAGAGTTCAAAATCACAGGACAGTCTCAGATAAATAAAGAAAACATCTAAACTAGTCTTTACTATATTCCTATCTGAGCCTAAAATTAGTTACTATGCCCTAAGAACTTACTTACAGAGTAAGGCAAGTGCAGATGGTGATGATGAGTGGATGTTTCCAGGTCAAAGACAAAATACAAAATGCCCAGTCTCTCTTTGAGAGAGTTCTTAAATTAATATCAAATATTACTGCTGGGTTAGCCTGGATGACATCATTTTTGTCACCTGACTTCAGTTCTCAGGCTAAAACAGAAACTAATAGAATTTTAACATCTCTGTGTTAAAAATACATATCTCTCAGATGTTTGCAGATCCTGGAAGTTGTAAAATAATAAAACACTTTACATTTTAAACCTAGTAATTACTTTTCTTTCAAGACAATAGAAAAACGTCTAACTCTAGACATTGTGTCTGCTTCTGCACTGAAACTGAGAGATAACATCTCTTGTTTATGGCCCAGCTATAAAGTAACTTAACCTCAAATATTCTTAATTTTGCAGGTTAATCTTCTATGTTCCAGCAGGGTATGCTGTGGTTGCATTCTTGAAGCTCAGTATATAACATACAGTTCTATATAAATCATATCAATATTCACAAATGACATAGAATTATTTACAAAATTCCAGATAGCTGGGCTGGCAGCATGATAGGTCTAATGCAACAACAATACAGCTTTGCAATACATTGGCTTGTCAGCTTTACAATATCACAAGGCTTACACATTGACGTTAGACAGGGTGGCCACTGTAGTGAAGTGGTTAGCGTTGACGCCTCACAGCAAGAGGTTCTCCGGTTCGATTCTTGGCTGGGCTGCCTTCTGTGCAGAGTCTGCATGTCCTCCCTGTGGTCACGTGGGTTTTCTCCGGGTGCTCTAGTTTCCTCCCACATCCCAAAGACATGCAGTAGGTGGATTGGACACTCTAAATTGGCCCTAGGTGTGAGTGTGTGCATGTGTATGCCTTCTGTGGAAGGTTGGGTGCTAGGCTGGCAACTCGACACTGTAAAACTCCACTGCCAATCATGAGCAGACAGATGATCCACTGTGGTGACCCCTAACCGGGAAAAAGCCAGAAGAAGAAGAAGACATTGAAGTTAGACAAATAACATATCTGACAAGGTTACTTTAAAAGCTTTTTTCTTTAAGATTTCTCACCAGTTCCATGTCAGCTAGGATACATACTGCCAGACAGACAATGACAACAAGCTTCATCTATATACAGGCCATTCATCCATGCAAAAGACTTGGTCCTGTCCACACCAGCAAAGCCATCTCACAGGTGCATGACAATTTGGAGTACTTTCCCACTAATGTAGCTCTACTTCTTCTATCAGGTACTGTGGTTCTAACCATATATCTATATTTTTTCTTACTTTGGAAGTTCTCTGCCAACCTCTTCTGGATCTTTGTTTCTCAATAAAAAATGCCATCCTCTGGCTTTGTTACTTGTGTCACCAAAGAAGAACCATGCAGCGCACATCTCTCAAAAGAAATGTGAAGATGAACAGCCGGATACCTTCTCTGTCCTGCCACCTTATTTTTCCATACCTACCATGGTTCAACTGTTTTTCTTTCTTGGTGATGTTTTCATTTTGTATAATAATGGTGACATAAAAATTAATCCTAATGACTACATAGAGGATAAATCACAGGACAATGTCTTCTAGAAGACTTTTAAAGCTTAAAACCCTCCTAATGTATCTGGTTTTAAGGCTGCATGCAAACTCTGAGTTTTCGATGGACACATACAGACATACACATGCACACAGACATATGTATGTGCACACCCCCCAGTAAGGAAACCTCCTTAAAAAACTTCTCCAAAGCCAACTTCATGCTACTGAAGTCAGAAGTGACAAACTTCATGCAGATGGGATCTTTAAGTTCGACTGCAGAATCCTACACTAAAACACTATACGTGCACATCCACTCGTGCATGAATCGTGCCATCCCAAATAGAACCAAGATGCACTTCTCCAAAAAAAGGAAGCCAATCTGGTGGTCCCCTGCTATAAACAAACTATACAACAGAAGGAAGAAACTGTTGCAGAAAAGAGGAAAATCCCAGGATGCAAAAAACTCCCTCACCATCCTCAGTAAGTAGCGGAGATCCCTCATAAAATCCTCAAAAGCTAGTTACGAAAATAAAATTGCCAAAGATTCCAAAGACAACCACAAGGCATTCTATAGTTATGTCAAGAATCTAAATGGCAATGCTCAGATCTGCTCTGAGCTACAACAGAATGGCATTAAATATACTGATCTCAAGGATATTGCCAATATCCTGGCAGATCGATTTAGTGCCAACTTCACCCCCCTCTCACCCCCTAAAGGGCCCATCTCAATACCAAAAGATTGCCAAATTCCGGTAATCATGGACACACAGGTAGAAACTGCACTCTCCAAAGCTAAGAATACAGCATCTATGGGACCAGATGACATCCCAGGCTGTGTACTACATGAACTACAAAATGAACTGGCACCTCACCTAAGTGTCATGTTTAATCATAGCCTCACCTCAGGCTTTGTGCCCACTGAGTGGTGCACAGCTACAGTTATCCCGCTCCACAAGGGAGGATCCACCTTGGATCCCAGCAACTACCATCCCATCAGTCTGACAAGCCTGATCTGCAAGGGCATGGAATGCATTATCATGGAACTTATAAACAAAGACACTGGCAACCTTCAAACACTGGACCCCACCCAGTTTGGGTTTGTGAAGGGTCGATCTTGTCTCCTGAATCTGATTGACTTCTTCGAATCAGTCTCCAGAGCTGTGGACGAGGGTAAGGCAGTCCACACAGCCTATCTGGATCTTGCCAAGGCCTTCAACACCATCCCCCACTCTGGAATCGTAGATAAACTTACTAAGCTGGGCATAAATCCCCTAGGTCACTCGATGGGTTAACTGGCTTACTGACAGAACCCAGACTGTAAAAGTAGCCGACTCCAAATCCAGCTCCAGACAAGTGGAGTACCTCAGGGTTCAGTCCTGGGACCACTCTTGTTTGGCATCTACTTCTCTGAAGTACAGGCCAACACTAAGGGACTCTGGCTAACAAAGTTCTCAGATGACTGCAAACTGGGAGCCATTACTGAATCCCCAAATGATGTGGATATTCTACAAAAGGGCCTTACAGAAACAGATGCCTGGTGCCAGAGCCATGGGCTCAAGCTTAATGACAAGAAATGTATAGTTATCCCGTTTGGAAAAAAACATGTACCCATGAATTACCACATAGGTGGCAGGACACTAAACATCGAAAGTGTGATGAGAGACTTAGGGACACAGGTGGACAGTGGTCTCACTTTCGATAACCACATCGCCACAACAGTCAGGAAATCCTTCTATGTGGCACACCTCATCACTAAGGGCTTTTCATCCAGAAAAAAGGAGGTCATTGTCCCACTGTACTCATCCCTCATTAGACCCATTATAGAGTATAATGCCCCGTTTGGTATGTACCTCACAAGACATCTGCAACAGCTGGAAAGGCCGCAGAAATTCCTCACTAAAAGAATTACAAGCCTAAAGCCGATGCCATATGCTGACCGTCTAAAAAAACTCCAGCTATACTCTGTGGCATATCGTCTATTCAGAGGCGATCTCTGCTTAACATACAAGGCCATGTCAAACCCTGATCTGTTGGACATGCTCCACTTAAAGAAATCCCAATCCCTCAGAGCCACATGCTCCAGGGATCTAAACCTTGTCATCATAACGAACAAAACATGCTGGAGGGATAGGTTCCTGACCCAGAGACTCCCCATACTCTGGAATAGACTGCCCATACATGTCAAGAAGAGTGCCTCATTGGCCCGCTTCAAAAGGAACCTTGATGATTGGATGGGAGATAGGTAATTCACCCTGTGGATCATGTCAGTCGCCCTGCTAGACAGGGGTCCAGAGAAGTAAATACTGTGGGAAGAAATATCCAGGGAATTGTTATGGCTAGGCTTGCATAGGCCCTAGGGCCGATTGCGTAGTACCAACCTATGAACCTATGAACCTATGAACACACGTATGTGTATACTTAAGCATACATACATCATACCTCTCAACCTCTAAGTGCAAGAAATCTGGACAAAGCCTAAAATAATGTGGGGGGGGGAGGCCCAAGATAGGGACAGATTTTAAATATTGCTCTTATAAACTTTGAAAGTTGCTGAAATAACAGGTTTGTGTTAGCATGCATTTTTTGAAGGACATAAAGTCTGAAACTTTACATCACTGTCATTATTTGGTGACTTCAATCCTCAGTGATTTTCTAGAAAACCACAAATTTTATGAAAAATAGTCAAAAAATATGAGGCAAAAATTTGGACATTCTGTGAAAATTTGGACAGCTGAGAGGTATAACATAAATGAACATCGAATAGTGTTATGCTTGCCAGAAGTAAAAATAGATGTGAGGCAATTCTTGGATCATCTTAATGTAAGGAAGTATGGATCTGCTTTTATACATGTTGGTACAAATAATCTCATCCGCAAGGACTTTTTCGGACTATTAGCAAGAGACAGCCCTCTTAGATAGTATAGCTTGTACTGAATTTAGGACATATTTTTCACAAATCACCTATAGAAAGCATAGTCAGGCCATCGTGAATGACATGATTTTTTGGGTAAATACCTACATGGAAAAAATGCCCTGTTTTAAAAAAATGGAAATGTGTAGAGCATCCAAGCCTAATTTTGGGCACACTTGTGTTTAGACAGGATGCCATACATTTGTCAAGATCAGGGAAGAAAACGTTTGCAGCAGATATTTTGCAATATTTGACAAACAACAGACAGGATTCTTTCCAGTTCGAAAAGTTAACAGTTCACAGACAGCAACATTTGATGTTGTTGGAGTATATAGAGCACCAAAGACAAGTGCAGATGACCTAGAGGAATTCATACATTTCTTGCATGAAACACAGGAGGGAAGAATAATTTTAGCTGGGGACTTAAATTTACCAGAAGCAGACTGGAATAATATTGATTCAACAACATTAGCAAGAAAATTATTCACAACATATATTCAGGAAAAGCAATTGCTTCACATTGTAAAAAAAAAACTACCAGGGGGTGGAACATACTAGACATTGTTTGTATTCCTAAAGAAATTACTGTTACTTTTACAACCATTGATGTGCAGTGATCATGGGGTTATAAAGGTTAATTTGTTGCTAGATAATTCTACCAAACTAAACCAATGCACAGAAGGTTAATTACAGATTATATGGAATCAAAACAGCCACTATGTAAAACTAAATGGAATGAGGTATTCAGTGGAAAAACTGATAATGGAATGTGGAAAGTTTTGAAAGAGAAATTGTTTGAGTGCAAAAATATAAAAAAATGTTTAACATCAGGATCTAGGCATACAGCATCAAGGGGATATATTTCCATAAGAACAAGATACCTGATTAAGGTGAGAGACAAAAAATATAAGAAATGGAAGAGAGGACAAACAATGACTTTGGAAACCGAAATAAACAAGTTGGACAAACAGATTAAATGATAAGATCAAGAAAAATTTGAAGAAAATTTATATAAAGATATTGAGCATAATAGGAACCATTTTATAGATACATAAGATGTGGAAGGAGTAAAGACATACAAATTGATAAACTGTACAGATTCTAAAATTTATTCTCAGACACAACAGATTATAGATATATTTACAAAATCTTATGCAAAACAGTTTAGCTCCACAAAAGGAGTGATAAGTTATTGTAGTGACATCCAGGTAACCCCAGATACTGGAATCAAATTATTTTATACTGAAAAAGAACTGTGCAAACTGGATCCAAACAAAGCACAGGGAGGAGATGGAATTAGTAACAATGACCTGAGAACACTTCAGCAAGGACTTACGATACCATTATATCTGTTATTCACTTGGTCATATAAATATGGGGAGATTCCTCAAGATTGGAGACATGTGCTTATTAAACCTGTCTTTAAGGGAAAGGGGACTAGGACAAACCCAGAGTCATATAGACCCTTAAGTCTACTTTCATGCTGTGGAAAAATAATGGAGAAGGTAATATTGGATAAGTTATTGTCAGAATTGGATAGGTTGGGACTTGAAACCATATATCAGCATGCGTATGTTGAAAATAGATCTATTACCACATGTAATAGGATGTTCTATAACAATATAATAACAGCTATGCATGCAAAATTGTGTTGTGATGTAATTTATATAGCCTTAACTTCAGCATTCGACAGAGTAATACACAAAACACTGATCAATAAATTAGAGCAACTAGGTATTGATGTACTCTTGATAAGATGGATAGCTGCATGGCTTACAAATAGGACATAGCAAGTATCATACAGCAACTGGACAGGTGAAATCCTTGGTTACAGCCAGGGTGTCTCACAGGGCTCTGTCTTAGGCCCTTACTTCTTTAGATTGTATCTTCCAGACCTAACTTTTTCATCTGAGGTATTCTACAGTATATATGCAGACGACCTGAAATTGGGCAAACTGACTACATGTGTTACAGATAAGGCATGCCTGCAAAATAATTTGACTAAATTGACCATTTGGGCACAGAAGAATAATATGCTAATAAATACATAAAAAAATAAGCATATGAGATTTAGGAGACATACATTGTAAGGTGAATATTTAATACAGCACACAGTGATTGAAACTGTAGACTCATTTAATGATCCAGCTATGAGTTTTTCTAATCGTATCAACCAATTGGTTAATGATAGTTATAGAATTATAGGTTATATAAAAAGATTTATAAAGTCTAGGAAATTAGAAATGATCGAGTCATTGTTTGTTAGTTACATTAGACCCAAACTTGAATATGAAATAACAATATGGATACCCTATAAGAAAACAACCATGAGTAAACTGAAAGAGTACAGCAGAAATGTAACAAGGGCATCCATGGATGTGAAGATGTAAGTTATTATGAAAGACTAAAATATCTGAACTTGTATAGTGTCTGTTATAGATATCTGTGAGGAGATCTTATTCAGGCATAGAGGGCATTTAGAGAC
>NC_056741.1:582592665-582612665 GCF_019279795.1 Protopterus annectens | reverse complement strand
TTGCTATGGCAGCGTGGCAAAAATGATATTCTAATGACTATGATTTTTGGAGGGGTTTTATTATGTGTGTGTTTGAGGGGAGACTTCAACACTTCAGACGGCAAGGAACTTTTCCTTTTGTTATTTGTATGCAGCTATCATTGCTTAAGTATGTGTTACCTACTCCAGGTCTGCAACACCTTGATGCAAGTGCAAAGTACATGGCTGCCAGAAAATTATCTTCAGACTTTTACAAAAATGACATTTTTAATAGCCGTGTTTTCATTTACATTTGTTGCTAATTATTTAGCTGTCTGAAAATCTCCAAAATCAAACACACTGAGAGTAGTATACAAATTCATGCACCTATTTCTAAAACCCATTCTTAGATGACAAAGATGTGTATATGCTGGTAGAAACCTAATTTCCAATGATATTTAGCACTAGTTGGCAAAACGGAAACACTGTAAATTATTGAAGGCATGGTATAAATATCAGATGGACTTGAAAAATGACAAACATTCATTTTTTTGTCTATTTCTGGCAAAGTTCTCAGGACAAAACTTTAAGTATACATTCTTAGCTACACTGCACAGTAAATAATCCATTTCTTGTCTTACTTTCAAGTCATATGCTGATGTGGCGCCTTAGCTTTTATTGTTAATCTAGCTGCATTTTTTACTCCACCCCTTCTCAGGCTTTGCAGTCCATTACTGCCTCAGGGTATTGACAGGAGCTCTAAACAGACATCTAGAAAACTCACGCCATCAACTACTGGGCATGCTTTATGCAAACTCCTCCACTTTAGGCTTTCTAAGCTCTGATTCCCAGCCCATACTAAGCAGACATGCAGTCAGACCATTCCTGCATACCACAGACTGGCCGGAGACACTGATAAACAGCTGAGACAATATCCTCCAACAAACAAATGAGAAAGCTGTACAACAGTATCAGTGAAAGGGCTTCCAAATCTTCCATGCTAATGGCATAATGCTCATGTCAGACTATTCAAAAGGGGAACAGTTTTACATAAGCAGATTTTTCTCAGTCTGGCCAAAAACTGGCCGCCATAGCCTAGCAACAAACATGCCTCTGCAAACATCTCAACATGATCTGCAAGAAAGAGCAGAGAAGTCTATTAACACACACAGTTCTCATGGGTTCTTTGCACCAGAATTTCTTGTTAACTCCCTTAATAAAGCTAGATCAGACTGCATATATCTCAACTGTACAGATTTTTGCAGAATGTCCAGATTTTGCCTCATATTTTTGGTCCATTTTTCATAAAATTGCATTTTTCTGGCAAATTAATGGCAGATTATTAAGGACTGGAGTTAGAAAATAATGACAGACATTTGAGTTTCAGACTTCATACCATTCAGAAAATCCATGCTAATGCAAAACCTGGTATTCTATCAACTTTCTAAGTTTGTAAGAGCAATATTTAAAAATGTTCCCTATTTTTGGACCTTTGTTCCACTTTTATTTATGGATTTGCTCAGATGTCTTGCTTTAAGAGGTTGAGAGGTATACTAGATGGCCAAGTCTCCTACTGTATTTCTCCATACTGTTACCTGCTTTAGGATTTTCATTTATGCACTCCACTATTCTCTTGCTTAGAATTCTTTCCATGACCTTTCCAGGGACAACTATATGGTTGACTGACCTGTACTTAGCTATCAACTTCCTGGACCCAATTTTATGCAAGGATCCAGAGAAACACTGCTACTTTCCAGCCCTTTGGCACCATTCTTTCTCCCAAGGGGAGAGTGTGCAGTTTTACCAGTGGTTCATTCAGTAGTCAGGTAAATTTACATAAGTTCTCTTAGCACCTAGGATGGTTGTTAGTTTATCTAGCCACAAAGCCCTATCATCCTGAAATCCCCAAAGTGTTTTCCCTCTTTTTCTTAGCCTCCTTTCTATTTGAAAATCTGATTTTTGTCTCTATCCATTTTGCTTGATATGTTGTTCTGTTCACATACCTCTCAACCTCTTAATGCAAGAAATCTGGACAAAGCCTAAAATAATGGAGGATAAATGCTCAAAAATATGGACAGATTTTAAATATTGCTTTTATAAACTTAGAAAGCTGCTAGAATAACAGGATTTGTGTTAGCGTGCATTTTCTGAAGGAAATGAACTCTGAAACACAACAATATATCTCATTATTTAATGACTTCAATAATCCGTGATTTGCCGGAAAACCACAGATTTAATGAGGAACAGACCAAATATTTGAGGCAAAAATCTGGACATTCTGTGAAAATCTGTACAGTTGAGAGGCATGGTCCTTCAATTTTTTTTTTTTGCAGTGTGATGCTAAAATATACCAAGAAGGATTTAGTTTTCTAACAAATCCATATATTGAGAGATTAACCTTTACCATTTTCCAAAGCTAATATATTTACTTGACAATGTAAGTATTTATGACTTTGACGTTTTGGCCAGAAGAAGATCTGACCTAGGGAACTGATTTTGTTGCAGGGGATGTCTTTCTTAATATGCCATCAGATTTTGCATGCCTGATTTTGCTTCAATTACTGGTTGATAAGTAAGTTAGATTGCTGGAGGACCATTGTTTTTGAGTGGTATGTTTTTCTGGACAGGGCTCCTAGAAATTCACTGACTGTTGGGAACCAAGATGTCATTGTGAGCTTGTATTTTTAAGTATAGGTTGACTAATATAAAACAAATACAGGCTGGGAACCTGCCAGCCTACAGTGAGGTACCATTGCCTAATTTGTTTACAAGCACTGACAAAGGCTACTAAAGTTTACAGATGTTGCTGTTTTTAACTTACATTCCCATCACAGTTTGATGTTGACGAGGCATCCGTTTTTCTTCATCTCATTCTAGATTGTTTTAAATGAACATAATGTTTTAGTGAATTCAGATCTTTTCCCTGTTACCTTTTTATGGGGAGAGGCAGGGTTGAGGAAATATCTATGTTGCTATCCTGTAATTGTACTTATTTCTATTTCAGTCATCTATGTTATTTTAATTTGTCTGAATACAGAGTAAGCACTCAGATTCAATATTTCTCAGTTAAACGTTAAGCTGTTTTGAGGTACCACTCCTTGCAAAGGCACATACATTGTTATCTGCTATTATTGTTTTATATGTAGCTCACGTGTTGAATGTTTGTGTTGTTTCCTCAGTAACTGTAGAATTGCACATACATTTATCTACAGTAGCCAATCTACTGTTTTGCCTACTTAAAGATTTATAAATGGTAAAATGAAATAAAAAAATTTCTGTAAAACTGATACCTCATGGGGGTTAGACCCATGTCCATAGTGTATGTGATCAGAGCTGTGATGCTAGTTGATAAACAAAAAGAATGGGTGGTCAGTGCCAAAATAAGGGCACTTGCCCCCTCTTTGGTACTGCAAAATGTAAATAATTTCTTAGTTTGTTTTATGCCTGTTTACTATGTTTTGCAAGATTTGATCTAAAACTTTCTAATCAGTTATTTGGAGTTTATATTTGCTTTCTTATGGACATATTATTTTTACTGTTTCCTGCACTAATCTACTTGCATTGACAGTTGCCTATTTCATATACAGGTTTTTCCCAATTAGATTGCAGAAAGCTTATTATTTTTTTTGGGTATGGAAACTTAGAAGCAGTTACAAGATTATTATCTACAATGGATGGAGCCAATGACAATGTTACTGAAGGACTTTTTAAAGATAATGTGGACTCAGATTTACATAAAATTAATTGCTTTGGTCACAGGACTTTAGGTTGGAAGGATATTAATTGGAGGATTGGATCATGGTCAAATGAGCCCTTAGGCAGGGTATTGGATCACCCCCTCCCACAGTCATTCCAGTGTCCCATTACTTTGCTGTTTCTCCCCGGTTACCATAAACACTGTTCAAACCTGTCAGTGTACTTACCGTAAATACTGTTCAAACCTGTCAGTGTACTTACCATAAATACTGTTCAAACCCATCAGTGTACTTACCATAAACACTGTTCAAACCTGTCAGTGTACTTACCATAAACACTGTTCAAACCCGTCAGTGTACTTACCATAAATACTGTTCAAACCTGTCAGTGTACTTACCATAAATACTGTTCAAACCCGTCAGTGTACTTACCATAAATACTGTTCAAACCCATCAGTGTACTTACCATAAACACTGTTCAAACCCGTCAGTGTACTTACCATAAATACTGTTCAAACCCGTCAGTGTACTTACCATAAACACTGTTCAAACCCATCAGTGTACTTACCATAAATACTGTTCAAACCCGTCAGTGTACTTACAATAAACACTGTTCAAACCCATCAGTGTACTTACCATAAATACTGTTCAAACCCGTCAGTGTACTTACCATAAATACTGTTCAAACCTGTCAGTGTACTTACCATAAATACTGTTCAAACCCGTCAGTGTACTTAAAATAAACACTGTTCAAACCCATCAGTGTTCTTACCATAAACACTGTTCAAACCTGTCAGTGTACTTACCATAAATACTGTTCAAACCTGTCAGTGTACTTACCATAAACACTGTTCAAACCCGTCAGTGTACTTACAATAAACACTGTTCAAACCCATCAGTGTACACACTATTTTCTTCTTTCCTTCTATAATGATTACAGATATTTGGATTTAATTTAAGACTTTTGTTTCAAATTTTATAGCAAAAATACTGATGGCCATGTGCTAAACAAACAATACAGTCTCACAATGAAAACAGACTTAACATGAACAGTAAACTTCTCTGCCCTTGAAACTCACATTCGTTGACATGGCATTGAAACCCACATTCAAAGAAAATGCAACAGCCCAGTGGCATATTTAAGTTGACCTTTGAGCTGTTTTTAAACCATAGGCTCCTTGCACATATTTTTAGGATCATGTATACATGCATGCATTCTTTGATTCACCTTCTTGGTTATATTAAATTATACTCCTTGTTTAATTGAACACTACTTGTTAGAATGTGTTTTAAATGTGTAGTTTTGAACATTTTTTTTCAAAAGGATTTTTTCCAGTAAGCAATGAAACAAAATGTATTAACCAATAATGACAAAACTACCCATATCAGAACACTTCAACCACAAAAGGCCACCCAGACTTCTTTTGTTACAGTCCACCAATATCATTCAATATGTGCAATCTTTATAGCAGTAAATACCATCTGAATAATTCTTCATTAATGGGATCTGTAGCTAATGAAGAGGTTTCTTCTGGCAAAAAAACTTTACATTTCATTGTTTCATCTACAAATTCAGTATCTGCTGCCCTTGAAGAATTAATTGCCAATGTTTCATTAAAAAAAACAAAAGTTAGTAAGCCAGTAATTTTGCAATAGGGAATGGCTAGAAAAGCGACAAGTGCATCGTTACTAAGCATCACATTCAAAGGAGGACAAACTCAGGAATACAGCACCCCCATCCCCATGAAGACAGACTTAGCATGAGTAGCAGTAAACGTCTCTTCCACTGAAGCTCACAATACCTTGAAAATGCACTGAAATTCACAATTCCTTGAGCAGTCTTGTACTTGGTGTAAATGATTCAGTCTCTCATCTTCACTGAAAGTCACAATTACTTGAGCAGTCTGGTAGTTGTTGTAGAAGATTCAGGCTCTTGTCACCTGTAACCAAGGTACTCATACCTTTCAACTGTCTGGATTTTTGCAGAATGTCCAGATTTTTGTCTCATATTTTTAGCCTTTTCCTTATAAAATTTTGGTTTTCTGGAAAATCGTTGGCATATCATTGAGGATTAAAGTTAGAAATGACAGACATTTCAGTTTCAGACTTCATACTCTTCAAAAAAATAATGCTAATGCAAAACCTGTTATTCTAGTAACTTTCTAAGTTCGTAAGAGCAATATTTAAAAATTGTTCCTATTTTTGGGCCTTTGTCCCCCATTAATTTTGTCGTTGTCCAGATTTCTATCTTTGAGAGGTTAAGAAGTATGCAAGGTATACAGCCTGAGACACACACACACACACACACACACACACACACACACACACACACACACACACACACACACACACACCTTACAAATGGAATGGACTACTCACTGGCAAGGCAACTTATGAACAAACAGAATGGCTACTACAAGTTTAAATTCCATGTGCATTTCTCTTGTGGAACATGTTTACATTACGTCTGCATTGGCACATGTGACTTATTAAAGATGCACGCATGGACGCAGAGTGTATGTGTATTCTTAAAGGAGAAAATGCCACCGAGGTGTTAAAGAAGAAATGTTTACTTTTTTTAATTAATTCAAAAGTAAATGTGGAAGCCCTCTGGCCTGCCCCCCCCCCCAGTCACCAGGCCCTAGGCAACTGGCTAGATATCCTAATGCTGGAACAGGTTCTGGTCAGTTGCTGTACTTTGCTTTATGGGAGTTAGAGCTAGGTATCTAGGTTAGAAAAGTTACTACATGTAAGAAACTTTTGGGGAACATTGACACTAGTGTGTAAAGAAGAACTTGAATGAAGGATCATGTTTGAGGCAGGCTGAGACCTCTTGAGATATGGAACGGGATTAAGTTATTACTGAGAGATGAAATGTATGCTTATAACCGAGAGCTGAGAAAGATGGAAAGAGATAAATATTTGTAGGATCTCCATAGTGCTAGACAATTACAGCAGAGGAAAACTAATCTGTTACCAGATGAAGCAATAGTATTGAGGCAGATTGAACAAGAAATAAATGATTATTTAGAGAAAAGTATGCAATTGAAAACTGCAGTGAGAAGGTAATTTTTTTGATAACAGTCTAAGGGCTCAAAGTCTCTAGTGGTGAGTTATGTCAGCAGAATGCTCAGGAGAGCAGAAGACTCATTTGTTGTGGAGTATATTAGATGCATTTAGAGCATTTTGTCAAGAACTCCCCCTATCAGTATGAAGGGAGCCTAGTAATATTGACTGAAATAAAGAAAAAAATGTTTTTACTTCATTGAGCTAACTTTTTGACTTTTGAGGAAAGTAATCCAGTAATCCACCTTTTTTCACTGGAAGAAATTAAGGAAGTTCTGCAGGATCAGTCTATTTTTAAGTCCCCTAGACTGGATGGGATTAAGGTCTAGGCTATGGCTGGAGATACTCTGCTCTAGCTATGTCTTGACCTGATGAATAAATGTTTGCAGACTAAGTTGGTTTCCACTTCATGGAAGGAGGCTGTGATCTTTGTTGTTTTAAAAAAAGAGAACAGGCAATGGAGCATATCGTAACAGACCTGATCAATATTGGTATCAAAAATCTAATCATACTTGATTCCTAGCAGTTTGGCTTTGTCAAAGTTAGATCCTGTCTGATGCATTTGGTACATTTCTTTGAGAAAGTGGCACAAGCTGTGGAGAGTGTGTCCATACGCTATCCATGTAGTATACCTTGAGCTTGCCAAGGCATTTGATAATATACCTCATGACAGTATAATAAACAAGCTAAATGCACCCTAAATTAACCCCTATGTGGTTAGATGGATTGCAAGTTGGTTGAAAAATGGAACCCGCACAATGGGAGTGGTGAGTGCATCTTCAGGGAACATGAATGTGGCCAATGAAGTTCCCCAGGAATCTGTCCTGGGGCATCTGCTATTCAGCATCAGCTAATCTGATCTCCAACTCACAAATGAAGATCACTGGTTAACCAAGTTTGCAGGTGATTGTAAATTGCGTGTTATCCTCAAGTTCCCCTCCAACACTCAGGCACTCCATTGTGGGCTTACACTTATTAATAACTGGTGTACTAAAGACAGGTGCAAATTAAATGCTCAAAAAGTGCAATATTGTTGCATCCCATAATTAGTTGCACCCACCAGCTTGTAGTGTAAACAATACCCCACTTCAAAATAAAATCTATTGAGAGATCTTGGAACACGACTGGATTGTTTCCTCTTAATTGACCATCATGTTGCAGTTGTGGTTTGAAAGTCCTTTTACCTTGCACAGCTCATTGCAAAAGGTATATCTTCAAGATGAAATACAGCCCTTACTCCCTTGTATTCCACATTGATTAGTCCTGTCATAGACTACGATGCCCCTTTTGAATGTATCTCACTAGACACATCAGGCAATTGGAAAGACCACAGAGATTCCTAACTAGTAAGATCAAGGGCTTAAAAAACTGAACTACCAGCAAAGATGGGAAACTCTATCCTTATATTAAGTATCATATTTATTCCTTGGGGTGATATGGGCCTCACACATTAGGCCAGAAGAGTTATAGTTGTACCAGACCTCTTTTACCTTCAAAAACAGTCCTACAAATACTAGGACCAGAGACTTAAATCTAATTAAACAAATAAACAGAACAATTTGGAGACAGATTTGTCACCCACTTCCTACCTCTTCTCTGGAACAAACCTCTTCTCCAAATTAAGTAGTGCAATTCACTATTTTCCCTCAAAAGAGAACTAGATAATTGGATGGGCATTCATAAATTCACCCCTGGTATGATTGTTATGTTTCTCCTTGAAAGCAGCGGTAATGTCTAAGAGGGGTACTGGCAAGGTGTTAAGGGCCTCCTTCCCAGTCATCTTGCATCTTCTATGAGTCTGTGAGTCTATGATTAAGAATTTGTTGTTTATAGCTGCTCCAGTGGCATAGAGGGATAAATCCCTGACTATGACCCATTCGTCCTGGGTTCGATTAGTGGCTTGGGTGACTAACAGAACATTAGGGAGGGATGGGTGTGCCTATCTTGAGTGTGAAGGCATTTGTCACTGACACTTCCTTAGGCAAGGCATGGTTCAAAGAGGGAAGTTGCCCTCAAATATAAAAATGATGAGCATGGGAAGCAGTGGAAATAAACCCCTTAAGATGGAGGCAGAGATGGCTGAGCTCCAGTGGCACCATTAGGATCCACTACTGGCTCCTTCAATTCTGGAGCAAGTCTTGGGGGGTAAGAGATATGCTGGCAGACAAGGCATGGACATAAGCTCTGGGAGCCAGGCTGGTAATATGAAGTCCCAAGGCAGACCAAAGAAAATAATAATTCTTTGTTTTTGGATGGAATGCTAATTAGTTTCTCAACCCTCCAGATGGATTTTAGATAAGACTTTTTGAAATGTTATGGATCCTTTCTGGATATAATAAACCCAATGAAAGCACAAGCCATAATGATTAACTAGACCACTTTTGCAGCTATGTTAACAATAATAATCCTACTTGTGGGTCCATGATCTCCTTAAATATTTGGGGGTGGCTTAGCAATGCACTGGAAGATACCTGCTTTGGAAATCTGTGACATTTTAGCATTAATGTTGAGGTAGTATTTCAAGCTTTGGAAATATTATTATCAGATAAAGACCAAAGATGGAAGGCCCTCTAGATGTTTATTCTTTCCCTGGTATTTCTTGACTTATCTTGACAGGCTTTCTAACAAGATTAATGTAGCAAGCTGTCACGAAAGGAGATACTGCCCGCCCAGCTATCTGGAATTTTGTAAATAATTATATGTCATTTGTGAATATCAATATGTTTTATATAGAAGTGTGACAAATAGAGATACTGCCAGAACAGCTGTCTGGAATTTTGTAAATGGTAATGTGTCATTTGTGAAGTCAACATGCTTCATGTAAGATGCTTGTGTTACAACTGTATTAGAACTCTATGTTATGTGCATATCGAACTGCTGGTACAGAAGTGTATATTGAAAAGGTATTTTACAAAGCACTGAGCTTAAAGATGTAACCACAATGTACCTACTGGAGTAGAACAGAAATCTACCTCCACAATTGTAACTGTTTAGCTGCATATATTTTAACAGTGGAAATTGGAACACCAGAGGTTAACTTCATAAAAACAGCTGAAATTAAATTACTTTATGGCCATGTAATAAAAGGATGTTATCTTTCAGTTTCTGTGCAGTAACAGACACAATGTCTAGAACTAGAGGTTCACTGTATTGTCTTGAAGTGTTTTTATTGTTTTATGACTTCCAGGGTCTGCCTTAGATCTAAGAAAATCCCTCTGTATTTTCACAGGTAGATGCTAAATGCTACCAGCAGCATCAGTGGGGGGAGGGTTTACCTGGGATAGAGTCAGGTGACAAGAAGTGATGTCATCCTGCAAGCTATCCCAGCAGTAATATTTGAGATATTAATTTAAGGACTCTCTGAGAGAGACTGAGTATTCTGTATTTTCTTTGACCTGACAACATCAGCTGGAAGACCCACTCACCACATCTTCCTTGCTTGCTCTGTAAGTAAGTTAACTAGGATATAGTAATATAGCAAAGCTTAATTTAGATGGTTTTCTTTATTTATTTGAGACTGTTGTGCAATGTTGTTTCACATATTTCCTGTGATTTTGAACTCTGATGTTACTGAGATTATATACTGGGTATTTTCTTGTTATTTTATTATTTATTACTAAATATATTTAAACCTTTCATTGTGGCTGATATTTGTGAGACATATTTAAGTTCTGAGAGTACTTGCATATTTATTTGATGACACTGTGGGCCCTTCCTAATAGGTCTTTGTCAAACTACCATTTGTATTGATAGTAACATCACACAGTAAGATTGGATACCCTATGTTGAGGGCCTTAAAGTAGCTGATATAGAGTTGGCTGGTGGCAGTAATAACTACCTTATAGTCTGGGCAGAAGGGGGCATAGCTAGTAAACCTATGCCAGCCTTTCCCAGGTGTGTGTGTGTGAGTGTGTGTGCGTGTGTGTGTGTGTGTGTGTGTGTGTGTGTGTGTGTGTGTGTGTGTGTGTGTGTGTGTGTGTGTGTGTGTGTGTGTGTATAAATCAAATCTCAAAGTGTGTGTGTGTCAGCTACTTGGGTAGGGACACAAAGCACTGGTTGGACAGAGAGGGTGATGGAGGTCTTGGCTTGATCACTCATCTGAGATCTCAGCCCTATAGCTGTGCCAGTGGGGAGTCTTTTCAGGGATTTCGAGAAAGAGGGAGAAACTAGCCCCGGACTGACTGTGGTCTCTGTGTACTCTTAAGGGAAATTGTACTTGATGCAGAGAGCTGCATCTGGAAATACTGTGTGTGTACCTGTCATCCTTCCAATGTACATCCCCCACTGGTGCTAGTTTTGAGGATTGAGGCTCCTTGATTACTGGGCCAATGGTGGGGCATCACATGGGCACTGAAATTTCTCAAGAAAAAGAAGCCACCTAGGGGATCTTGGGAGAAATTACTTCTCCCAAAGGATTTTAGAGGCCTCAGGGTACCGGACTACTATTACTATTTGCAAGTTACCCAGTTAAAAATAGTGACCGTTTTGATCTCCAGTATTGACATGACATCTTGACATGGTGGGGGATACACTGGCATAGATATGTTTAGTTACTGCCAGCTCAGATTAGATGGACTATTAAAAGGATTTATTTTTCCTAATTAATAAAGCCAGCTTAAGACATGGTTTTGAGCTAAGCTTTATAAGTCATAGATTTTACAAATATTCCCCATGGGATCAAGACTGATAGATATTAACACTTAAAATCTTTTCTTTTGCTGCAAAAAGAAAACAGGTGTCTGAAGTATTGAACTTAATTAGTATATAGGCAGAAACCTATCCCCAGGGAAGATACATATGGTAAATACAGTTTGGCTGAACAAGTCAAGCAGGTCTGTAGCATATTAGTTAGAGAAGTGAATAAACAAAAATGGCTTAGGGTGCTTACAAAGGCAGTGCTAGACCTAATATGTTGGATTGTACAACTAATGAGTGAGGAGAGGGCTACTAAACATATAGTCAGGCTTAGAAGGTTTTGTTTGAGTCTATGTGTCTTCTAGTGGGCACAGTGAGGTTGTCTTGGAGTAGGATTTTGAATTATCAGTGTACACATAATCTATGGGTTGAGGTGTGTATTTTATTTGGATATAAAGACAGACTCTTCTGAAGAGGATGATGGATGTCATCATAATCATTGTCAGACTCATGGTAATCAGCATTCAGTGCAAAGATAGTGCAGTTTTCATGATCTCACCCTATGCTGAGCAGTGGGGCTATGATGGTGAGAAAAAACAAAGGGCATTAAGGATAGAGTTACAGGACCTGCTTGATAAAGTGGAACACAGTGAGTTGGTCTTGATAGAAGGCAACCTGAATGCTCATAATGGGAGACAGAACAGGATATGAGGGCTGTCTCAGTCTGCATGAGTGGGGCAACAGGAGTAATGAATGAAGGACCATTCCAGACTCATGTCTAGCAAATTTTGTTTATGGTGGGCAACACATGGTTCACAAAGATGAAAGTCACAGGATCACATATAAAAGTGGTCAGCATGCAACTTGGGTAGACTTCCTAATAGTAAGGAAATGGCATTGAAGTCAAGTCAGAGATTACAAAGTCATGAGCAATGAAGCAGTTAGCCTCCTAGAATAAACCACTGTGACAACAATTAGCTGTGAGCAGTGAGCAGAGAAAGCTCTAAGGTCAACAGAGACCAGACTGAATACCTGGAAGTTGCTAGAGTGAAAACACAGAAGTTTAAGGAAATACTCAGGGCTCCAATACCTCAAGAGGAAGAGAAAATAGGTGGAGCAAAGAATAATGGCAGCGTCAAAAAAAGCAAGTGTGAAGATGGCAGAACAGATAAGCGGCCTAGCTAGGTATTGGAATAAGGTGCATAAAGAGCTGAAGGTGGAATGCAGAAGTGCAGCAAATTATCAAAAGCATGGAGAAGTGCAGGAAGAAGTTGAACCAGGGTAAGAAGGGACACTGGCTGGCTACCAAAGACTCTAAGAGAGTAGTCTCTAGGATAAAGTCAAAAAACTATCAGTTTCTTTAAAGTGTTTCGCCAAATGACATTGGATTGCAAGGCAATGGCAGAAAGATAAAGAAGACAGTCAGCAGATGCCATTCATAATGGATGCAAGCAACTGTTCACCGATCCAAATATAAAGGACATCAAGGAAGAATGGAAAGAGTACCTAATGAAGAAAACCCTTCAGAAGCTGTACTGCAGCATGCCCAGTCTACGAAGAAGGAGGAAAAAGAACCCACCCAAGAAAAAGTATCAATATGTTGGGTGTGTTAAGGAGGAAATGGCACTGGAGAGTACTCAGTGCAGTATGGGGAATGAGGCCTATCCCAGATGACTGAAGAATAAGCATTCTAGTGCCAATGTACAAGAACAAAGGAGAAATTTATAACTGCAGGTGGTACAGTAGCATAAAACTGCTATTTCACTGCATGAGAATACTGGAAAAAGTGACTGGCAAATACACGAAGAGCACTAGAAAGTAAGGTGAGAGATGATCAGTTTGGATTCAGATCAGGATGTAATAAAACTAACTCAATGTCTGCAGTGAGACAGGTGGAGATACAGATAAGGAAAGAGTGCAACTGTGCATTCCATCTAACAAGGTCACAATAAACATACTTTATGCAGTCCTGAGATGATCTGAAGTTTCAGAAACAATGGTAGAATTAGTGCAGGCTATATTTAAGGATGCAATGACACAAGCATGAAAATAGTTTAGACTCCCACAGAAGCTCTCAGTGGAAGAGCGTATGCATTAGGGTTCAGCTCTAAGTCCACTCCTGTTCATACTAATGATAGAATACATTAGCAAACAGATAGGCAGATCAACAAAGCTGCTGTATGCAAATGATCTGGCATTACAAGTAGACTCTGAACAGGAACTTCAGGAAATGATAGGGTACCGGAATGCAAAACGCAAGGTAGATGGTATTAATCTAAGTACAGAAAAGGCAGTGGTCATAGCAGCAAATAGGTTAAATCAGAAGAGGCTGAAAACTGTGGTAGAAGGGAAAATAGTGGAACAGGTTAGCAGCTTCAAGTATCTGGGAGGAGTAGTTGAGGAAATCTGAATGAGGAGGTCAATGCTGGAATCAGAGGTGCTGCAGCCAACTGTTACAAAGTGTTAGGGATAGTGTGTAACAGAAGAATGACAAAGAAGCTGAAAGGATTTCAACACCATCCCCCATTCTGGAATTATAGATAAACTCACTAAACTAGGTATAAATCTCTATGTCACAAGATGGGTTGCCAACTGGCTCACTGGCAGAACCCACACTGTGAAAGTAGCAGACTCCAAATCCGACTTCAGACTAGTGACAAGTGGAGTACCACAGGGTTCAGTCCTGGATCCTCTCCTGTTTGTTATCTACTTCTCTGAAGTACAGGCTAACACAGAAGGTCTTTGGCTAATGAAGTTCACAGATGACTGCAAACTAGGAGCCATAATTGAAACTCCTAACAATGTGGACATTCTACAAAAGGGCCTCACTAAAACAGATGCCTAGTGTCAAAGCCATGGCCTCAAGCTCAATGCCAAAATGTGCATTGTCATCCCTTTTGGTAAAAACACTGTACCCATGAACTACAACATAGGCGGTAGTATACTTAACACCGAAAGTGTGATAAGAGACCTTGGGACACAGGTGGACAGTAGTCTCTCCTTTGATAATCACATCGCCACAGTAGTCAGGAAATCCTTCTACGTGGCACACCTCATCACAAAAGGTTTCTCATCCAGAAAAAAGAGGTCATTGTTCCCCTCTACTCATCACTCATTAGACCCATTATAGAGTACAACATCCTTTTTGGTATGTACCTCACAAGACATCTACAACAACTGGAAAGGTAGCAGAAATACCTCACAAAGAGGATTACCGGCCTCAAACAGATGCCCTACGCAGACCATCTCCAAAAAACTCCAGCTTTATTCCATCGCATATCGCCTACTCAGAGGTGATCTCTGCCTAACATACAAAGCTATGTCAAACCCAGAGCTGTCAGACATGCCTCACTTAAAGAAATTGCAATCCCTCCGAGCTACACACTCTAGGGACCTAAACCTTGTCATCACAATAAACAGAACATGCCAGAGGGATAGATTCCTGTCCCAGAGACTTCCCATACTCTGGAATAAACTACCTATCTATATCAAACAAAGCTCCTCATTAGCACTCTTCAAGAAAAATCTTGATGATTGGATGGGAAATAGGAAATTCACCCCGGGAATCACTTCTGTGGCTCTGCTCAACAGTGGCACAGAAAAATAATTTTCTTGGGTGGCAAAAGCCAGGGTACCTTTGTGGCTGGGCTTGTATAGGCCCTAGGGCCAATAGCCTAGTACCTACCTATGAACTTATGAACCTATGAACAAGACAGCAATGAGACAAGTGCATCTGTATAGCACCAAGACCTGGGTAATGAATGTAGAACAGCTGAGGAAACTTGTGATAGAGAGATGAGCAGTAAAATATACATTGTGGGACAGATGAAGAAATAAGATTATCAGAGTGGAAGCCAGAGTAGCATCAGCTGTGAACAAGATCAAGTAGAACATATTATGGTGGTTTAGTTAAATGTTCA
The DNA here is from genome assembly GCF_019279795.1 of Protopterus annectens. NCBI lineage: Eukaryota > Metazoa > Chordata > Ceratodontiformes > Protopteridae > Protopterus > Protopterus annectens. Next base: position 582,597,391 of record NC_056741.1, on the reverse strand, counting down.
TAAAAGCAGAAGATGATTTGGTAAAGCAGATTTGGTAGAGACAGAAAGAAGGTATGGGAGAGATGAGAGAGCATCCATTCAAGAGATGGATGAAATGCATGAGTGAAGACCTGTGACAATCAAGTATAACTACTGAAAAAGGTTGAGAGTGGCTCTGAATCAAGAGAAGTGGTGATAGCTGATGCAACACTCTGAACCCATGTAAAAATGGGAAAAGGGAGCTAGCTGCTGCTGATGATGACACAACCAAATATGGACAGTTTCAAATCTTCACCTGGTGATGCTTGTACTATTATTTTTACATGCTGGCATGGTTGCAATGACTATTTCAGTAACTCAGTGACAACTGTTGCAGATGTGGCGTGGCGAAGAGAGGTACATGGCTAAATATCTTTTGTCAGTGCCCCCAGTTTGAATTATTTAAAGAGGAGTTACAACAATTGATCATCCAATTGCTTGTAAGGGGCCTAACATTGATGCCAATACTCTACTTTACTGGGATTACACAGGATGCTTGCATTCAGTGACGTAATGATCAGTTGCTAACAATACTAATGTTAGTGGCTAAGGATCAATAATCACTAGAAGACGAAGGATATACCAGACCTGAAGGAACTAAAGCTATTAACTACTAAGGTGGTTGATGATGCAGAGGACAGATCTTGTCAGTGCAAACTCAGTGAAAGCTTTCTGAATAAATCACAACCCATATGAGGTTACATTAATCGAGAGATTTCAGAATGCTGGTAGTCAGTACATGGCAACTTTTGTCCTTGGGAGTACCCATACCTTGCCCAATATGTGTATTGACCATGTCAATGTCTGTAGTGTATGTGGAAAATTACATCCAATATAATTTTTTCAAAAAAATATCCAAATTCATCAGCTCTACTTACTATAAACAAGATATAAGTCCCATCTTCTTTGTTCAAAGACTATCCATTTCAACAAATTAATGGCCACTAATGACATACCTTCTTAAGAATCCGAACACTCTTCCATTTTTGGATAATTTTTGGCGTAACTACAGTGTTCCAAAGAATACTTGACCCATAATAGGTTATAACAAGCAACATAATCCATACAACAAACTAACTAATAAACTAAGATGAATTACTTCCAGTACAGAAAGCTTCTAGAACCCTACATTTTCTGTATTTTGTGAGGCAGACATTACTTTATGCCTTTTTGGTAGTGCTCATCCATTGGTGGTTATGCAGTAAATTGTTTTTTGTACAGTTCACAATGCATCAGTCCTTACCCCAGGCAGAACATGGTCAGAGTATTATTTCACTTTATAAATGTCTGCATTTATTACCTCATTTTCCTTGTCATTTAAGATATCTATATGAAAGAAGGATCTTTATCTCTTAGCTAATAGTTCAGTCCATATCCCTGTGTTTCTGTCTCTCATCTTCTTAAGCCATGTACTGTACTGCTTAGTATATGTTCACTTTGTGTTTCATCCCTTCCCTTCCATTCCATTTGAGTTAGTTCTTAGGTAGTAGCTTCCATCTAAATGTAATTAGGGTGTAGAACTGTGTACAGACGAGCTTCTAATGATATGTACTGCATTCAGCTTTTTACTACACTCAAACTCCACAGAATGCATACATAACCAGATATACCTACTGTAAGCATGCTTAGTCGGCCTCACTTTGCCTGGGTTTTCCCATGCAGCTAATAACCTGGGTGTTATCGTAACTTATTAGCTAGGAGTAATTCTACATACATTCTGTTTATTGTGATGTATAATCTACAAATAAGTCTTCTACATACATTCTATTCAGTATTTTGAGTTTTCAGTATTTTGAACTTTCAGGATTTTGGTCTCAGGATTTTGGGCTTCAGGATTTTGGCCTTTCAGGATTCTGTAGTGCTCCTGAAAAAATACCTACCTTATGAATAGAAAATTAAATCAATATTTTAGTCTTTTATCTTCTTCGCCAGGACTAATCTGAAAATGAATAACAGTTGGTTTACTTTTACTTTTTTGTCCTTCATTTTATTACTGAAGAAGTCCTAAGAATGAAACCTTGACTGAAATACTGTTCACTTTTTGCAACATTTATGTATAATGGATTTTCTTGCCTAATTATTGAATTGTATTTCATTCTTGTCTCTGCACTAATCAGGTTTCTATTATATCCATTTCCTCACTGAGGGACATATAACACACACACGCACGTATGCACGTGCACACACGCGCACACACACACACACACACACACACACACACACACACACACACACACACACACACACACACACACACACACACACACACACACACACACACACACACACACACACACACACACACACACACACACACACACACACACACACACACACACACACACACACACACACACACACACACACACACACACACACACACACTATATATCTAGTCTGGACAAGCAGCTCAAAGTAAAAGACACACTTACAATCCCAATCATAACCAATGACACAGCAGAGCAAGTACAACAACTACAGCTGGTGTTTTGACCAACCATGTGGTGCAGTATCTCTCCTGTAGTCTTCATGCAGTTCAGCTCCTGTCTGAAAAAGTTGTTTTTTGTTGCTAGTCCACTGAGCTGTGTATAAACTTGATTTTTCTTTCTCACCCAGGATTATGATAAAAATTCAGTTTGAGACATGTCTTTTTCCCATAGTTTTAACTGGCTTCCCTGTGTCAATTTCATTAAGTAATATACAGAAGTAAGGGCATGATGCAATTTAAGCATTAGATACTGTGGATTTCTTTAAATCAGCCAACAACTAGACCCTCCCTCAAAATTTGTATCCAGTACACTGACAGCTGAAATTAGAAAGACAATTGTATGGAACTGTATTATGTACATGTTTCACATGAAAATGATACCCGAACCTCTAATGTTATAAAATAGTGTTCTCTAAATTATATAAGCACTGAGAAAGGGGCAAAATCAGTTTAATACCTCTGTCCACATGTCAGCTGAAAAGCAGCTAGTTCCTAATATGGCATCCTGTAGAGTAAAGGTACCCTGACAACATTTTTCCATCATATATAATACTTTGCAAACAATTTCTTGTCATAAAATTAAAGAAAATAGTTTTTCTACTGTTGGCTCTAGGCAGAGATGCAGGGTCCTGTTTCTTTTTAATTATCTGGTGTTTCTGGCATTGGTGTGTGTTAGATAACCTGGCCTCAAAACCAACAAGTACTTAAGTTACAACAATGTTTTTACTTTATATATAAGCCTTATCCTAAACTTGCCACATTTTACAAAATTAAATATATAGTTTTTGAGCATAAATGTTGTTGTCTTTCGGCTTTTTCCCGGTTAGGGGTCGCCACAGCAGAACTCCGGTCCGCTAATAATTGGCAGTAGATTTTCAAGAACGCCGAGGTGCCAGCTCGATGTTCAACCTTTAATGAAGGCACTCCCATTTACGCATGCCTTTTGAACGCCCACCCAACCATGGGGAGGACATGCAGACTCCACACAGAAGGCACTCCCTGCACTCCAGCTGAGAATCGAACGGGAGAACCTCTTGCTGTGAGGCAACAACGCTACCGCTGTACTACTGCGGAAGTTGTTTCTGAGCAAAAATATTAAAGAAAAAAATATGTGACTCTTTTAGACTAGATCAAGACATAAGGATTCATTTTCAAACAGGAGCTACAGAAAAATGACAACGCTGTGCACTTTTGCTGGGATAAGCACATGTATCAATATGATGAATGCTGTGCATGATACAAACTTCATGTGTAGAAAATATACTGAACAAGATACATCAGACCAGGACAGATGTTTCCAAGATGTTAATTGTTGTTCAAGTTCTATAGAAAGGTGCAACTCATCTGGCTAGTCATACACCTGTTCTAGTAACTACATAGACTACTTCCCTCACCTTTCTCAAGTCTCCAAGAGGAATAAGAACACCTGCTGTAAGTGGACATGACATAATAAAATAATGCCAGGTGTGCAGTGACACACACTCAAGAAAATCATTAAAAATGTTTTTCTTTTTTCCTTTCTTTTTTTGTAAGTGGGTGTACCTCCATCTAAAGGACTTCACCCTCTACAACTCTTACACACAGGTACACACACACACACACACACACACACACACACACACACACACACACACACACACACACACACACACACACACACACACACACGCACACACACACACATACACATACACACACACACACACACACATATATATATATATATATATATATATATATATATATATATATATATATATATATAAACTCCACTGTTGCACAAAACTTGGAGAAAAGAGAAAACAATCTTTAAGAATGAAATATAGCTTGCATTACCATGATCTCATAACAGACCGGAAACACAGCAAAAACATTACAGAAAGCAGCTTTTTGGGAAGATTGTCTAGGGTGCTAACTTTACCAGTCTATATTAGAACACCAAAAAGACCAAATGTCAAATGTCTTAAAACTTGAAAATGCCATTAATCAACATCGTTTTTGTGGGGGCTGCACCCCCCCACACCCCCCACTAATTATATATACCAACTCCGAGATCGCACTACATTGAGGAAAGGGCAAATTTTCCAATCTTCACTGTACCACAATCTCACAAAAAAACACCTCCATGAATGGCATTTTCGAGTTTTCAGACGTTCGACATTTGGTCTTTTTGGCATTCTAATATAGACCCTAACTTTACAAGAGACCTACATTTGAACA